>NW_025422270.1:0-117848 GCF_011764305.1 Mustela putorius furo | reverse complement strand
TGACAGTGGCACTGGGGCCATGAAGGGTTATCCTAAACAGAGGCTTGACTTCGCTCCGTGCAAGTTTCCACATGTGTAGATAGAGATTTGTTCTGGTGGGTGAGTGAAGAAACAGCCATATGCTGTTATTGAAATCCAGGCCTCTGAGAAGAGATGCCTGGAAACCAAGGAATGGATCCGGTGGGGCCTAGGGGCCTGTTCGTTCCTTTTACCTCTGGGGATATCAGTCTACAAGTCTGAGTGCAGGTAGGTTCTCAAGATGGGCTCAGATTGCTCCTGTTTGTCCCTGGGATAGCACCACTGTTGGGATGGCCTCAGGGACTTTGGAGGTTTATTCTTTTAGTAGCGTTGTGGCCATTGGAATGGTCACACACGATTCCTGGAGAGGGCAAGTACAGTCCTCAGCTTGGCTCCAGGGGCCTAAGCCTGCAGGCTGTGTAGGCCAGGGCTGTTTGGACAGTTGCCTGAAAACAGACTCGGCTTATGTTTTTGGGTCATAGGATGCAGGAATGATCTACAGCCATGAGGAGAACCTCTGTAATATGAAAAAGGCGATGTGAGGCCTTGCTCAAGTTTTTATCTCTGGATATCATGCCCATTCATGGTCATGAAATTTCCGGGTGGACGTTATGGGGAACAATGGGACGCGTTCCTTACTCCATGGGGGTTGGCCAAATCCAAGAGGAGTTTGGGGTCATTATTTGGGACGGTTGAAGTCATGTGTTTTTATTGTTGGTGGTTTGTTTTGTTTTGTTTTTCAACAACTCAGGGGTCCCCCCCCAAATGAGGGATTCAGAGAGTAGAGCCCTGGGGAGGGGGGCAGGGTGCGATTGGACAACCAGAAAAGCTGGTTAAAAAAATTGGGTCCTAGGGGGACAGCTAGACTTGGGTTTCCCCCCAGGCGAAGGGCACGGCATGCTTACCCTGAAAGTTGAAGATGTGAAAAGCAATATCTCATACATCTGAAGTCAGAGCGAGGTCAGACGTTTGGCTTCAGCTTGGGATTTTCTTGTTTCATGGACGGCCCCCTTCATGAGGGAGCCGAAACTTGAGGCCATGGAGGTTTTCCCACGTTGGGAGTGGTGGGATGCCCCCTCCAAGGATTCCTTCTGCGGGATAATTGAAGACCTGTTGGACAAGCTCCAGGACATCCCATATGGATGAGTCCAGGACCCAACGTTCGAGGATGGATGCCTGGGAAAGCCCGACCTCGCAATTCCAATTGTCTCCTAGCGACAAGACAGTTTAGATCTGATGGCTCTGCGGGAGCAGCAACGGGGGTGGCTGAGTTGAAAGGACTTTCCTGAGGATGGGTCTAATGTGTGTTTGTGTCCATGAGGGCCTTGGAATGGGGCGGAGTGGGCACCGGGACCCTGAAGTATTCCTCCTAAGCTTTTGACATAGCTCCCATGCACAAGTTTCCTTGTGGAGACGAGGTTTGGTTCTGATGGGTGCCTCAGGAAAACCCCCAATGCTGGTATTGGAATCCAGGGTTTTGAGGAGACCTGCCTGTTAACCCAAAGCAATGGATCCGATTTTGGCCTAGGGTCCTGTCTGATTCAATCTTCTTCTCTGGGGACATCCTTCTAGGGTATGAGTGGAGTTAGATGCTCAGCTGGGTGTCAGACTGCCCTTTTTTTTCCTGGGTCGACCTATACTATTGGGATGGCCTCAGGGACTTTGGAGGGTTCTCCTAATTTGGTACGAATTTGGACAATGGAATGGGCAGAATTCCCCATGGATTGGTAGGCACAGTCCTAATGTGTGCTCCAGGTTCCCCAGCCTGGAGGGTATGTGGCCCAGGACTTTGAGGACAGAAGTCTGAAAACACAAACTCAGCTTATGTTTGGGGGACGTAGGTATGGCAGGCCCGATCTACAAACCATGAGAAGACATCTTCAGGATATGAAGATAGTGCGAGTCAGAGGCGCTTGCTTAGGCTTTTGTCTCTGGATTTTGTATCAGCGATGGCCGAGGAATGTTGGGGGTGGCCTCATGGGCCTTGGGACGAATCTTGCTCTCTGTGGATTTGGCCTGAACCCAATTGTTTTTCGTTTATATGTTGGATGGAGGACTCCTTTCAGGGTTGTTACAACAATCAGGTGTCCCCACCAAAAGTGGAATTCCAAAGCAGAGCCCTGGGGAAGAGTGACGGGAGAGCACGAACTATTGTTAAAAAATTGGGGCCTAGTAGGGCATGGCAAGCCCAATATGCTGTCTCTTAATCCAGCCACTGAGAGGCCTTTACCTGAGGACTGGGCTAAGGCTGAGGGTCATAATGTGTGTTTGCTACCTATATTGGACCGCGAGCAATGGCGGGGCCTCAAGGGACACACTGGTTTCCACTACACTGAACGTTGGACAACAAGCCAACCACAAGTTTTTCCTGCCATCGGGAAGGGAGTTCTGATTTCTGCATCATTTTCAAACCTGGGCAGTGATTGGAGATAATGTCTAGGTTTATAGCCTGAAAAAACTGAGGTTGGGAAGGGATAACGACCTAATGGCCATGGGGGGTCTGAAGTTCTCAGTTTGTAGCCAGCTGTCTGGGTGGGCCTAGGAGGTCCAGGCTCAGGCTGTGTCAGAAAGGGCTTTATTGCCCAGGTCATCCTATATATTTTGGGGTATAGCCAAGTGTCGTGCAGGTTGATCTTCATTTGGGGTTTCTAGGTAGCCCCAGAGGGCAATGTATTTTCTTCTGCAGGGCAGGTAGAGTGCTGCATTGTAGTTCTGGATTGCCAAACTGGAGTGCTTGTGAGCCAGTAGTCTGTGGACAGAAGTCTGAGGACACAAGCTAGGCTTAGGTTTCTGGGTGAGGACATGGCAGGCACAATCTACAGACCTGAACCGAGATCTCGTGGTATCTGAAGTCAGGGTGAGGATCAGACGATCGCTCAGGTAGGACCTTGGTGTCCCTGATGGCCCCTTTATGAAGGGGGGGGATCATGTGGCCATGGGGGTTCTCTCACGATGGGAGTTCTGAGAAGCTCCCAACTGCAAAGATTCTTCTGCAGGACAATTGAGACCTGTTGGTTGGCTCCAGGCCAACGATTCCGAGCAGGGTTTTAAGGATGGATGGCGGGGTAGGCCACCTCATATTCCAATTGTCTCCTAGCAACAAGACAAGTTAGATCTGCTGGATCTCGCGGAGCAACCGAATACGCTCCGTTGAAATGGACTCTCCTGTGGATGGGTCCTAATGTGTTTTTGTGTCTATGGAGACCTTGTAATGGGGCAGTGGCACACAGGCCCTGAAGGATTCTCCTAACTGGAGGTTTTGAGACATCTTCAAAGGATAATTTTTCCCATGTGGAGAAGAGATTTGTTCTGATTGCTGCCCTCATGAAATCCCCATATGCTAATATTGGAAACCAGGCCTCTGAACAGATACCTGTAACCGAAAGCAATGAATTCTGATTCAGGCCTAGGGGCCTGTCTGATTCAATCTTCTTCTCTGGGGACATCCATCTACTCTGAGTAGAGGTAGATGCTCACCTGGTTTCAGATGACCCTTGTTTGTCCTGGGCGGCCTACATTATTGGGATGTCCTTGGGGACTCTGGAGGTTTTTCCTAATTTGTACGATTGTGGACAATGGAATGGGCAGAATTCCCGTGGTATGGACAGGTACAGTCCTGATGTGTGTCTCCAGGGGCTCCAGCCTTAAGGGTCTGTGGGTCAGGAATGTGGGGACAGAAGTCTGAAAACACAAACTCGGCTTAGGTTTGGGAAGTAGGTATGGCAGGCCTGATCTACAGACCCTGAGGAGAACTCTTCGGGTTACGACAAAAGAGCGAGTGTGAGGCGCTTGCTCAGACTTTTGTCTCTGGATTTGTTGTCAACGATGGCTGTGGAATCTCGGGGAGGCCTCATGGGCCATGGACGAGACTTCCTCTCTGTGTATTTGGTCCAATCCCAATTGTTTGGGGTCAATCTGAAGGATGGGATGAGTCCTTTTAGTTTTGTTACCTCAGGTGTCCCACCAAAAGAGGGATTCCAAAGCAGAGCTCTGGGGAGGGATGAATGGACAACACGAACAATCCAATTTGTGTGAGGTCGAGAACTGAGCAGGTTGATCCTCATTTGTGGTTTATGGGGATCCCCATAGAGCAACGTTTTTCTTCTGGTGGGCCAGCATAGGGCTGCATTTTGGTTCGAGAATTCCAAGTCTTGAGGACATGTTTGCCAGGAGTGTGAGGAAGGAAGTCTGAAAACACAAGGTAGCACGAGGTTTTGGCCCACTGTGCAAAGGCTGAATCGAGATATCCTGCATCTGAGGTCAGGGCGAGTATCAGATGTTGCCTCAAGCTGGAGTTTGTGTCCATGACGGCCCCTTCCTGAAGGGGGTGGGGGCGTCATGAGGCCAGGGAGGTTTCCCTACGCTGGGAGTTGTGAGCTGCTCTCAAACTTCAAAGTTTCCTTCTTCAGGACAGTCGAGTACTATTGGATGGTTCCAGGATGCCCCATACAGAAAGACTCGAGAGCAGGGGCCTAAGCATGGATGCCGAGAAACGCCAACTCACCTTCCCATTGCCTGGTCGAGACAAGGCACGCTCAATCTGCGGGCTCTTGGGTGAGCTACACAGATGGCTGAGTTTAAATGGACTTTCCTGAGGATGAGTCATAATGTGGGTTGGTGGCCATGGAGACCTTGGAATGTGGCAGTAGCTAAGGGACTCTGCAGGATTCTCCAACCCAAAGGGTTTGACACAACTCCAACAAGGAAGCTTTCCATGCAGAGATGAGAGGTGTTCTGTCTGGTGCCTCAGGATAGCCCCATAGGCTGGTCTTCGAACCCAGGCCTCTGAGGAGTGATACCTGGACACCAAAGCAAGAGTTCATAATAGGGCCTAGGGGCCTGTCTGGTTCAATCTTCTGTCTCTGCGGATATCAGTCTGTGTGTCTGCATGGAGGTAGTAGTTGCTCAGCTGGTGTCATAATGCCCCTGTTTGTCCAGTGCGGCTTGCGGTAGTGGGATGTCCTTGGGGACCTTGAGGTTTCTACTATTTTGTAGAGTTGTGGCCAATGGAACGGGCAGTTTCTTAGGAGAGAGCAGGCACAGTACTGTGGTGTGGCTCCAGAGAACCCAGCCTGAAGGCGGTGTGGGCCACGGCTGTGCAGACAGACATCCAAAAACCCAAACTCAGCTCAGGTTTGGGGCCGAGGTTATGGCAGGCCTGATCTACAGTCCGTGAGGGGAGCTCCTCTGGATATGAAAGAAGGGTGAGAGGGAGGCAGTCGCTCAGTCTTTTGTCTCTGGATATTTTGTCCACAATGGCCGTTTAATGTAGGAGTTGCCTCATGGGTCATAGAAGTCTCCCTCTCTGGTAGTTTGTCCAGCCCCCAAGAGTTTGGGGTCATTCTGTGGGAAGGGAAGAGTCCTGTTTTCTGCTTCATCTGTCCCCCCAGTAGAGGGATTCTGGAGCATAGCAGTGGGTACTGACAACTGGAATACTCGCTCTCTGGTTAAGCCTGGGGGCCTATGGATATGACAAGCCCCATATGCAGGATCTTGGCCCAGCCACTGAGAGGCGTTACTTTAATACGGGACTCATGCTACAGGTCACAATGCATGTCTGTGCCCTAGGCGGCCCTCAAGCACTGGCATGGCTTTTCTGACAATGCAGGTTTTCCCCACATTGAACGTTGGACAAGATGCCAATCACAAGGTTTCTGGCCATGGGGAAGGAGGAATTCTAATTTCTGCATCACGTTCACCGCTGGGCAGTGATTGGAGATAAGGTCTAGGTTCTGAGCCTGAAAAACGAGGTTGGGAAGAGATGACGAACTACAGCCATAGCGGGTCCCCTTGTGTCCAGGTTGGAGCCAGCTGTCTAGGTGTCGTTTGGGATGTCTTGTCTCAGGCTGTGCCAGACAGGGCATTCGTATTCAGGGTAGGCTGTATATATTTGCTTTACAGTCGAGTGGCATGCATTAGATAATCATTTGGGGTTTCTTATTAGCAGCATAGGGCAAAGTTTTTTCTTCTGGAGGGCAGGCAGAGTGCTGCATTGTGGCTTCGGGGCTGAGTTGGAATGGACATTCCTGAGGATGGTCTGGGGGAAGAGAGAGGGACAACACGGACTATGGTTAAAAATTGGGGCCTAGGGGCATGGGAAACCCAATATGCTGTCTCTTCATCCAGCCACTGATAGGCCTTACCTGAGGACTGGGCTAAGGCTGTGGGTCACAATGTTAGTTTGCCACCTATGTGGCCCGCGAGCAATGGCGCCGCCTCATCAGACAAACAGGTTTCCACTACACTGAACGTTGGACAACAAGCCAACCACAAGGTTCTTGCCATTGGGAAGGAGTTCTGATTTCTGCATCATTTTCAAACCTGGGCAGTGTTTGGAGATAAGTTCTAGGATCTGAATCCTGAAAACCGAGGTTAGGAAGAGATAACGACCTAAAGGCAATGGCTGGTCCTATGTGCTCAGTGAGCGGCAAGCTGTCTGGGTGGGGCCAGGAGGTCCAGGCTCAGGCTCTGTCAGAAAGGGCATTATTGCCCAGGTCAGCCTATATATTTTGGGTACAGCCAAGAGGCGTGCAGGTTGATTTTCATTTGGGGTTTCTGGGTGGCCCCAGAGGGCAATGTATTTCTTCTGCAGGGCAGGTAGAGTGCTGCATCGTAGTTCTGCATTGCCAAACTGGAGGCCTTGTGAGCCAGTAGTCTGTGTACAGAAGTCTGAGGAAACAAGCTAGGCTTAGGTTTCTGGGTGAGGACATGGCAGGCACAATATACAGACCTGAATCGAGATCTCGTGCATCTGAAGTCAGGTTGAGGATCAGACTATTTCTCAGGTTGGACCTTAGGTCCCTGATGGCCCCTTCATGAAGGCGGGGGGTATCACTAGGCCATGGGGGTTTCTCACGATGTGAGTTGTGAGACTCCCAATTGCAATGATTCTTCTGCAGGAAAATTGAGACTTGTTGGTTGGCTCCAGGCCAATGATTCTGAGCAGGGTTCTAAGGATGGATGGCGGGGTAGACCACCTCGCATTCCAATTGTCTCCTAGCAACAAGAAAAGTTAGATCTGCTGGATCTCACGGAGCAACCGAATATGCTGAGTTGAATTGGACTCTCCCGTTCATGTGTCCTAATATGATTTTGTGTCTATGGAGATCTTGGAATAAAGCGGTGGCACTGGGGCCCTGAAGGGTTCTCCTAAAAAGAGGCTTTGACACACCTCCCACGTGCAAGTTTTCCATGTGTAGATGAGTTTTGTTCTGATGGGTGAGTCAAGAAAACAGCCATATGCTGGTACTGAACTACAGGCATCTGAGGAAGATGCCTGGAAACCAAAGCAATGGATCCGATTAGGGCCTAGGGGCCTATTCGTTCCTTTTTACCTCTGGGGATATCAGTCTACGAATCTGAGTGCAGGTAGGTTCTCAGATGGGCTCAGATTGCTCCTGTTTGTCCTGGGAAGCCACCACTATTGGGATGGCCTCAGGGACTTTGGAGGTTTATCTTATTAGTAGGGTTGTGGCCATTGGAATGGGCACACAGAATTCCCTTGGTGAGGGCAAGTACAGTCCTCAGGTTGGCTCCAGGGGCCTGAGCCTGTTGGGTGTGTAGGCCTGGGCTGTTTGGACAGTTGTCTTAAAACACAAACTCGGATTATGTTTTGGGTCATAGGTATTATGGCAGCACTGATCTACAGACCATGAGGAGAACTCTTCGTGTAATGAAAAAAAGGCGAGTGTGAGGCTCTTGCTCAAGTTTTTATCTCTGGATATCGTGCTATTCATGGTCATGAAATATCTGGGTGACTTCATGGGAAATGGACGAGTCCTACTCTCTGGGGGTTTGGCTCCGTCCAAAGAGTTTGGGGTCATACGGTGGGATGGAAGAAGTCCGTTTTATTTTGTTGTTGTTGTTGTTGTTTGGTTTTGTTTTTCAAACTCAGTTGTCCCACCAAATGAGGGATTCCAGAGTAGAGCCCTGGGGAGCGGCGATTGGACAACCAGAAATCTGGTTTAAATTTGAGGCCTAGGGACATGTCAAGCCATTATGGCATCTAATGGTCTATCCACTGAGAGGACGTACAAGAGGATAGGAATCACGCTGAGGGTCACAATGCGTGTTTTATGCCCTCGTCGCACTCAAGAAATGGGCGGGGCCTCAGGGTGAATCCTGGTTTCCCCTACACTGAACTTTGGACAACATGCCAACCATAATGTTTCTTGCCATGGTTAAGGAAGAGTTCTGATTTCTGCATCACAGTCACCGCTGGGCAGTGATTGGAGATAAGGTCTAGGTTCTGAAGCCTGAAAACTGAGGTAGGGAAGAGATGATGACCTAAGGCCCCGGTGGGTCTTATGGGCTCAGGGTGCGGTCAGCTGTCTGGGTGTTGCTCAGTAGATCCCGGCTCATGGTGTGTGTCAGACAGTGTATTACTGCCCAGGTTAGACTATATAATTTGGGTACATTCGAGTGCCATGTAGGTTTATTCTCATTTAATGTGCCCGGGCAGCTCATTGGGCAATATTTTGTTTCTAGAGGGCAAGCAGAGTGCTGCAATGATGGTCCGGAATTGCCAAATGTGTGGGCTTCCGGGCCAGGAGTGTGAGGACGGAAGTCTGAGAACACAAGCTAGACTTGGGATTCAGGGCGAGGGCACGGCATGTACCTCCTGAAGATCTGAAGCAATATCTCATGCATCTGAAGTCACAGCGAGGATCAGCTTGGATTTTCTGTTCATGACGGCCCCTTCATGAAGGGAGCCCAATCTCGAGGCCATGTAGTTTTTCCCACGTTTGGAGTGGTGGAATGCCCCCTCCTAGGATTCCTTCTGCGGGACATTTAAGACCTGCTGGACAGCTCCAGGACATCCCATATGGATGAGTCTAGACCAACGTTCGAGAATGGATTCCTTGGAAGCCCGCCTCGCATTCCAATTATCTCCTAGCGACAAGAAAATTTAGATCTGATGGCTCTGCGGGAGCAACCGGGGTGGCTGAGTTGAAATGGACTTTCCTGAGGATGGGTCTAATGTGTGTTTGTGTCCATGAGGGCCTTGGAATGGGGCGGTGGCACCGGGACTCTGAAGTATTCTCCTCAGCTTTTGACATAGCTCCCATGCACAAGTTTCTTTGTGGTGACGAGGTTTGTTCTGATGGGTGCCTCAGGAAAACCCCAATGCTGGTATTGGAATCCAGGGTTTTGAGGAGACATGCCTGTAAACCAAAGCAATGGATCCTATTTTGGCCTAGGGTCCTGTCTGGTTCAATCTTCTTCTCTGGGGACATGCTTCTAGGGTATGAGTGGATGTAGATGCTCAGCTGGTGTCAGACTGCCCTTTTTTGTCCCAGGCGACCTATACTATTGGGATGGCCTCAGGGACTTTGGAGGGTTCTCCTAATTTGTACGATTTTTGGACAATGGAATGGGCAGAATTCCCATGAATTGGGTAGGCACAGTCCTAATGTGTGGCTCCAGGGTCCCCAGCCTGGATGGTGTGTGGCCCAGGACTTTGAGGACAGAAGTCTGAAAACACAAACTCAGCTTATGTTTGGGGACGTAGGTATGGCAGGCCTGATCTACAAACCATGAGAAGACATCTTCAGGATATGAAGATAGTGCGAGTCTGAGGTGCTTGCTCAGGCTTTTGTCTCTGGAGTTTGTTTCAGCGATGGCCGTGGAATGTGGAGGAGGCCTCATGGGCCATGGACGAATCTTGCTCTCTGTGGATTTGGCTCAATCCCAATTTTTTTTCGTCAATCTGTTGGATGGAGTACTCCTTTCAGGGTTGTTACATCAGGTGTCCCACCAAAAGAGGAGTTCCAAAGCAGAACCCTGTGGAAGAGTGAAGGGACAACCCGAACTATTGTTAAAAATCGGGGCCTAGGGGCATGGCAAGCCCAATATGCTGTCTCTTCATCCAGCCACTGAGAGGCCTTACCTGAGGACTGGGCTAAGGCTGAGGGTCACAATGTGTGTTTGCCACCTATGTGGCCCGCGAGCAATGGCGGGGCCTCATTGGACACACTGGTATCCACTACACTGAACATTATACAACAAGCCTACCACAAGGTTTCTTGCCATCGGGAAAGAGTTCTGATTTCTGCATCATATTCAAACATGGGCAGTGATTGGAGATAAGGCCTAGGTTCTAAATCCTGAAAACCGAGGCTGGGAAGAGATAACTACCTAAGGCAATGGCTGGTCCCATGTGCTCAGTGAGCGGCCAGCTGTCTGGGTGGGGCCAGGAGGTCCAGGCTCAGGCTCTGTCAGAAAGGGCATTATTGCCCAGGTCAGCCTATATATTTTGGGTACAGCCAAGTGGCGTGCAGGTTGATCTTCATTTGGGGTTTCTGGGTAGCCCCAGAAGGCTATGTTTTTCTTCTGGAGGGCAGGCAGAGTGCTGTAGTATAATTCTGGATTGCCAAACTGGAGGGCTTGTGGGCCATTAGTCTGAGGATGGAAGTCTGAGGACACAAGCTAGGCTTAGGTTTCTGGGTGAGGACATGGCAGGCACAATCTACAGATCTGAACCGAAATCTCGTGCATCTGAAGTCATGGTGAGGATCAGACGATCGCTCAGGTTGGACCTTATGTCTCTGAGGGCCACTTCATGAAGGTGGGGGGGATCACGAGGCCATGGGTTTTTTCTCACGATGGGAGTTGTGAGAAGCTCCCAACTTCAAATATTCTTCTGCAGGAGACTTGAGACCTGTTGGTTGGCTCCAGGCTAACGATTCCGAGCAGGGTTCTAAGGATGGATGGCTGGGTAGACCACCTCGCATTCCAATTGTCTCCTAGCAACAAGACAAGTTAGATCTGCTGGATCTCTTGGAGCAACCGAATACGCTGAGTTGAAATAGACACTCCTGTGGATGGGTCCTAATGTGTTTTTTGTGTCTATGGATACCTTGGAATGACGCGGTGGGCACTGGGGACATGAAGGGTTCTCCTAAACAGAGGCTTTGACATCACTCCCACGTGCAAGTTTCCCATATGTAGATGAGATTTTTTCTGGTGGGTGAGTCAAGAAACAGCCATATGCTGGTACTGAAATCCAGGCCTCTGAGGAGAGATGCCTGGAAAACAAAGCAATAATCCGATTAGGGCCTAGGGGCCTTTTCGTTTCCTTTTTACCTCTGGGGATATCAATCTACAAGTCTGAGTTAGGTAGGTCTCATTGGGCTCAGATAGCTCCTGTTTGTCCTGGGAAGCCACCACTATTGGGATGGCCTCAGGGACTTTGGAGATTTATCCTATTAGTAGCGTTGTGTCCATTGGAATGGGCACACAGATTTCCCTTGGAGAGGGCAAGTACATTCCTGAGCTTGGCTCCAGGGGCCTAAGCATGTAGGCTGTGTAGGCCAGTGCTCTTTGGACAGTTGTCCGAAAACAGAAACTCGGCTTATGTTTCGGGTCATAGGTATGGCAGGACTGATCTACAGACCATGAGGAGAACTCTTCGGGACATGAAAAAAAGGCGAGTGTGAGGCTCTTGCTCAAGTATTTATCTCTGGATATCATGCCATTCATGGTCATGAAATTTCCGGGTGACTTCATGGGAAATGGACAAGTCTTACTCCCTGGGGGTTTGGCCCAATCCAAAGAGTTTGTGGTCATTCTGTGGGACGGAAGAAGTCCTTTTTTTGTTGTTGTTGTTTTGTTTTGTTTTGTTTTGTTTTTCAAACTCAGGTGTCCCACCAAATGAGGGATTCCAGAGTAGAGCCCTGGGGAGGGGCGATTTGACAACGAGAAATCTGGTTACAATTGGGTCCTAGGGACAGCTAGACTTGGGTTTCAGGGCGAGGGCATGGCATGTACCCCCTGAAGATCTGAAGCAATATCTCATGCATCTGAAGTCACAGCGAGGATCAGACGTGGCTCAGCTTGGATTTTCTGTTCATGACGGCCCCTTCATAAAGGGAGCGGATTCTCGAGAGCGTGGAGGTTTTCCCACGTTTGGAGTGGTGGGATGCCCCCTCCAAGGATTCCTTCTGGGGGATAATTGAGACCTGTTGGACAGCTCCAGGACATCCCATATGGATGAGTCCAGACAAACGTTCGAGGATGGATGCCTGGGAAGCCCGCCTCGCATTCCAAATGTCTCCTAGCGACAAGACAGTTTAGATCTGATGGCTCTGCGGGAGCAACCGGGGTGGCTGAGTTGAAATGGACTTTCCTGAGGATGGGTCTAATGTGTGTTTGTGTCCATGAGGGCCTTGGAATGGGGCGGTGGCACCGGGACCCTGAAGTATTCTCCTCAGCTTTTGACATAGCTCCCATGCACAAGTTTCTTTGTGGTGACGAGGTTTGTTCTGATGGGTGCCTCAGGAAAACCCCAATGCTGGTATTGGAATCCAGGGTTTTGAGGAGACATGCCTGTAAACCAAAGCAATGGATCCTATTTTGGCCTAGGGTCCTGTCTGGTTCAATCTTCTTCTCTGGGGACATCCTTCTAGGGTATGAGTGGATGTAGATGCTCAGCTGGTGTCAGACTGCCCTTTTTTGTCCCAGGCGACCTATACTATTGGGATGGCCTCAGGGACTTTGGAGGGTTCTCCTAATTTGTACGATTTTGGACAATGGAATGGGCAGAATTCCCATGAATTGGGTAGGCACAGTCCTAATGTATGGCTCCAGGGTCCCCAGCATGGAGGATATGTGGCCCCAGGACTTTGAGGACAGAAGTCTGAAAACACAAACTCAGCTTAGGTTTGGGGACGTAGGTATGGCAGGCACGATCTACAAACATGAGAAGACATCTTCAGGATATGAAGATAGGACGAGTCTGAGGCGCTTGCTTAGCTATTTGTCTCTGGATTTTGTATCAGCGATGGCTGTGGAATGTGGAGGAGGCCTCATGGGCCATGGACGAATCTTGCTCTCTGTGGATTTGGGCCAATCCCAATTTTTTTTCGTCAATCTGTTGGATGGAGGACTCCTTTCAGGGTTGTTACATCAGGTGTCCCCCCCAAAACAGGAATTCCAAGGCAGAGCCCTGGGGAAGAGTGAAGGGACAACACGAACTATGGTTAAAAATTGGGGCCTAGTGGCATGGCAAGCCCTATATGCTGTCTCTTCATCCAGCCACTGAGAGGCCTTACCTGAGGACTGGGCTAAGACTGAGGGTCACAATGTGTGTTTGCTACCTATCTGGACCGCGAGCAATGGCGGGGCCTCAAGGGACACACTGGTTTCCACTACACTGAACGTTGGACAACAAGCCAACCGCAAGTTTTCCTGCCATCGTGAAGGAGTTCTGATTTCTGCATCATTTTCAAATCTGGGCAGTGATTGGAGATAATGTCTAGGTTCTGAAGCCTGAAAAAACTGAGGTTGGGAAGGGATAACGACCTAAAGCCATGGGGGGTCCGAAGTTCTCAGTTTGTAGCCAGCTGTCTGGGTGGGCCTAGGAGGTCCAGGCTCAGGCTGTGTCAGAAAGGGCATTATTGCCCAGGTCATCCTATATATTTTGGGTATAGCGAAGTGTCGTGCAGGTTGATCTTCATTTGGGGTTTCTAAGTAACCCCCGAGGGCAATGTATTTCTTCTTCAGGGCAGGTAGAGTGCTGCATTGTAGTTCTGGATTGCCAAACTGGAGGGCTTTTGACCAAGTAGTCTGTGTACAGAAGTCTGAGGACACAAGCAAGGCTTAGGTTTCTAGGTGAGGACATGGCAGGCACAATCTACAGACCTGAACCGAGATCTCGTGTATCTGAAGTCAGGGTGAGGATCAGACGATATTTCAGGTAGGACCTTGTGTCCCTGATGGCCCCTTTATGAAGGGGAGGGGTATCATTTGGCCATGGGCGTTATCTCACGATGCGAGTTCTGAGAAGCTCCCAACTGCAAAGATTCTTCTGCAGGACAATTGAGACCTGTTGGTTGGCTCAAGGTCAACGATTCAGAGGAGGGTTTTAAGGATGGATGGCGTGGTAGGCCACCTCACATTCCAATTGTCTCCTAGCAACAAGAAAATTTAGATCTGCTGGATCTCGGGGAGCAACCGAATACACTCAGTTGAAATGGACTCTCCTGTGGTTGGGTCCTAATGTGTTTTTGTGTCTATGGAGACCTTGTAATGGGGCAGTGGCACACAGGCCCTGAAGGATTCTCCTATGGAGGTTCTGAGACATCTTCAAAGGATAATTTTCCCATGTGGAGAAGAGATTTGTTCTGATTGCTGCCTCATGAAATCCCCATATGCTAATATTGGAAACCAGGCCTCTGAGGAGAGATACCTGTAACCGAAAGCAATGAATCTGATTCAGGCCTAGGGGCCTGTCTGATTCAATCTTCTTCTCTGGGGACATCCATCTACGCTGAGTAGAGGTAGGTGCTCAGCAGGTTTCAGATGACCCTTGTTTTGACCTGGGCGGCCTACATTATTGGGATGTCCTTGGGGACTCTGGAGTTTTTTCCTAATTTGTACGATTGTGGACAATGGAATGCGCAGAATTCCCGTGGTATGGACCGGCACAGTCCTGATGTGTGGCTCCAGGGGCCCCAGCCTGAAGGGTCTGTGGCCAGGAATGTGGGGACAGAAGTCTGAAAACACAAACTCGGCTTAGGTTTGGGAAGTAGGTATGGCAGGCCCGATCCACAGACCGTGAGGAGAAATCTTCAGGATACGACAAAAGAACGAGTGTGAGGCGCTTGCTCAGACTTTTGTCTCTGGATTTGTTGTCAACGATGGCTGTGGAATCTCGGGGAGGCCTCATGGGCCATGGACGAGACTTCCTCTCTGTGAATTTGGTCCAATCCCGAGTGTTTTGGGTCAATCTGAAGGATGGGAGGAGTCCTTTTAGTTTTGTTACCTCAGGCGTCCCACCAAAAGAGGGATTCCAAAGCAGAGCTCTGGGGAGGGATGAATGGACAACCCGAACAATCGAATTGAGGTGAGGTCGAGAACCGAGCAGGTTGATCCTCATTTGGGGTTCATGGAGATCCCCATAGAGCAACGTTTTTCTTTGGAGGGCCAGCATAGGGCTCCATTTTGGTTCCAGAATTCCAAGTCTTGAGGACATGTTTGCCAGAAGTGTGAGGAAGGAAGTCTAAAAACACAAGGATGCACGAGGTTTGGGCCCACTGTGCAGAGGCTGAATCGAGATCTCCTGCATCTGAGGTCAGGGCGAGTATCAGATGTTGCCTCAAGCTGGAGTTTGTGTCCGTGACGGCCCCTTCCTGAAGGGGGTGGGGGCGTCATGAGGCCAGGGAGGTTTCCCTACGCTGGGAGTTGTGAGCTGCTCCAAACTTCAAAGTTTCCTTCTTCAGGACAGTCGAGTACTATTGATGGTTCCAGGATGCCCCATACAGAAAGTCTCGAGAACAGGGGCCTAAGCATGGATGCCGAGAAACGGCAACTCCCCTTCCCATTGCCTGGTCGAGACAAGGCACGCTCAATCTGCGGGCTCTTGGGTGAGCTACCCAGAAGGCTGAGTTTTAATGGACTTTCCTGAGGATGAGTCATAATGTGGGTTGGTGGCCATGGAAACCTTGGAATGTGGCAGTAGCTAAGGGACTCTGCAGGATTCTCCAACCCGAAGGGTTTGACACAACTCCAACAAGGAAGCTTTCCATGCGGAGATGAGAGGTGTTCTGTCTGGTGCCTCCGGATAGCCCCATATGCTGGTCTTCGAACCCAGGCCTCTGAGGAGTGATACCTGGACACCAAAGCAAGAGTTCATAATAGGGCCTAGGGGCCTGTCTGGTTCAATCTTCTGTCTCTGCGGATATCAGTCTGTGTGTCTGCATGGAGGTAGTAGTTGCTCAGCTGGTGTCATAATGCCCCTGTTTGTCCAGTGCGGCTTGCGGTAGTGGGATGTCCTTGGGGACCTTGAGGTTTCTACTATTTTGTAGAGCTGTGGCCAATGGAACGGGCAGTTTCTTAGGAGAGAGCAGGCACAGTTCTGTGGTGTGGCTCCAGAGACCCCAGCCTGGAGGCAGTGTGGGCCACGGCTGTGCAGGCAGATATCCAAAAACCCAAACTCAGCTCAGGTTTGGGGCCGAGGTTATGGCAGGCCTGATCTACAGTCCGTGAGGGGAGCTCCTCTGGATATGAAAGAAGGGTGAGAGGGAGGCAGTCGCTCAGTCTTTTGTCTCTGGATATTTTGTCCACAATGGCCGTTTAATGTAGGAGTTGCCTCATGGGTCGTAGAAGTCTCCCTCTCTGGTAGTTTGTCCAGCCCCCAAGAGTTTGGGGTCATTCTGTGGGAAGGGAAGAGTCCTGTTTTCTGCTTCATGTGTCCCCCCAGTAGAGGGATTCTGGAGCATAGCAGTGGGTACTGACAACTGGAATACTCGCTCTCTGGTTAAGCCTGGGGGCCTATGGATATGACAAGCCCCATATGCAGGATCTTGGTCCAGCCACTGAGAGGCGTTACTTTAACACGGGACTCACGCTACAGGTCACAATGCATGTCTGTGCCCTAGGCGGCCCTCAAGCACTGGCGTGGCCTTTCCGACAATGCAGGTTTTCCCACATTGAACGTTGGACAACATGCCAACCACAAGGCTTCTGGCCATGGGGAAGGAGGAATTCTAATTTCTGCATCACGTTCACCCCTGGGCAGTGATTGGAGATAAGGTCTAGGTTCTGAAGCCTGCAAACCGAGGTTGGGAAGAGATGACGAACTACAGCCATAGCGGGTCCCTTGTGTCCAGGTTGGAGCCAGCTGTCTAGGTGTCGTTTGGGATGTCTTGTCTCAGCCTGTGCCAGACAGGGCTTTAGTATTCAGGGTAGGCTGTATAATTGCTTTACAGTCGAGTGGCATGCATTAGATAATCATTTGGGGTTTCTTATTAGCAGCATAGGGCAAAGTTTTTCTTCTGGAAGGCAGGCAGAGTGCTGCATTGTGGCTTCGGAATTCCCAAACTGGAGGGCTTGTGGGCCAGGAGAGTGAGGACGGAAGTCTGAGAACACAAGCTAGGCTTAGGTTTCGGGGAATGGACATGGCAGGCACACTCTGCAGAGCTGAATTGAGATCTCATGAGTCTGAAGTCAGGTCGAGGATGAGACTTTGGCTCAGGTTGGAGTTTCTGCCCATGTTGGCCCCTTCATGAAGGGGGGGGGCATTATGAGGCCATGGGGGTTTTCCCACTATTAGAGTTGTGAGATGCTCCAAACCGCAAGGATTCCTTCTGTGGGACAATTAAGATTTGATGGATGGCTCCAGGACGTCTCCTAAGGTATTTTTCCAGAACAGGGTTCTAAGTATGGATGCCTGGGCAGACAGCCTCAATTCCAATTGTCTCCTAGCAACAAGAAACGTTTGATCTGCTGGCTTGGGGTAGCATCAGAGGGGGCTGAGTTGGAATGGACTTTCCTGAGGATGGTCTTAAATGAGTTGAAATGGACTTTCCTGAGGATGGTCTTAATGTTGGTTTGAGTCCATTGAGACCTTGGTATGGGGCAGTGGCACCAGGGCCCTGAAGGATTCTCCTAATCAGAGGTGATAACAAAGCTCCAATGAGCAAGTTTTCCATGGGGAGACGAGATTTGTTCTTATTGGTGCCACAGGAAACCACCATTTGCTGGTATTGGAAATGAGGCCTCAGAGGAGAGATGCCTGGAAACCAAAGCAATGGATCTGATTAGGGCCTAGGGGCCTGTCCGGTTCAATATTCTTCTCTGGGGACATCTTTTGTCTGAGTGGAGGTAGTTGCTCAGCTGGTTTGAGATCAAACCTGTTTGTCCTGGGAGGCCTACACTATTGGGATGGCCTCGGTAACCTTGGAGGTTTTTCCTAATATGCAAGGTTGTGGCCAATGGAATGGGAAGAATTCTCTTGAAAGGGAAGCACAGTCCTGAGGTGTGGCTCCAGGGACCCAAGTGTGGAGCGTGTGTGGTCCAGGGCTATTTGGACAAAAGTCTGAAAACACAAACTCCACTTAGGTTTGGGTCTGTAGGTATGGCCGGCCCGATATATAGACCTTGAGGAGAACTCTTCGGGATATGAACAAAGGGCGAAAGTGAGGTACTTGCTCATGCTTATTTTTTTCTGGATATGTGTCACCGATTGCCATGGAATGTCCGGGTGTCCTCATGGGCCATCGATGAGGCTCCCTTTCTGGGGATTTGACCCAATCCCAAGAGTGGGGTCATTCTCTGGGAAGGGAGGAGGCCTTTCTGTTTTTTTTTTTTTTTTTTTTTTTACCTCAGGTGGACCACCAAAAGAGGGATTCCACAGCAGAGTCCTGGGGAGGGGCGACTGGACAACCAGAACTCTGGTTAATATTGGGACCTAAGAACATGGCAAGCCCCATATGTGGGCTCTTGGTCCAGACACTGAGAGGCCTTCCTTGAGCATAGGGCTCACATTGAGTTTCACAATGTGTTTTTGTGCCCAAGGAGCCCCTCAAGTCAGGGCGTGGCCTAAGTACCATGCTGGTTTCTCCTACACTGAACGTTGCACAATATGGCAACCACAAGTTTATTGGCCATGGGGAAGAAGGAGTTCTAATTTCTGCAACACTTTCACTCCTAGACTGTGATTGGATTTAAGGTCTAGGTTCTGAAGCTTGAAAACTGAGGTTGGGAAGAGATGAAGACCTAAGGCCATGGTGTGACTGATGTGCTCAGTGTTCGGCCAGCTGTTGAGTGTGGGTTGGGAGGTGCAGGCTCAGGCTGTGGCAGACAGGGAATTAGTGCCCAGGCTAGACTGTATCATTGGGGTGCAGTCGAGTTTCGTGCAGGTTGGTACTCATTTGTGGTTACTGGGTAGCCCCAGAGGGCAACGTTTTTCTTCTGGAAGGAAGACACAGTGCCACATAGTGGCTCCAGAATTCCCAAACTGGAAGGCTTGTGGGCCAGGAGTGTGAGGAAAAAATTCTGAGAACACAAGCCAGACGTAGATTTCGGGGTGAGGGGACGGCAGGAACCCTCTGCAGAGATGATTCGAGATCCCGTGTACCTGAAGACAGAGCTAGAATCAGACGTTGGCTCAGGTTGGAGTTTCTGTCCATGACGGCCCCTTCATGAAGGGGAAGGTGTCACGAGGCCATGGAGGTTTTCCCACGATGGGAATTGTGAGATGCTCCAAACCGCAATGATTCCTTCCGTGGGACAGTCGAGACCTGCTGGATGGCTCCAGGACATCCCATAAGGAAGTTATCCAGAGCAGGGTTCTAAGGATGGATGCCTGGGCAGCCTGCCTCCCATTCCAGGTGTCTCATAGCGCCAAGGCAAGTTCGATCTGCTGGATCTAGGGGAGTAACCGAGGCGGGTGTGTTGAAATGGGTGAGTTGAGGATGGGTCATAATGTGCATTTGTGTCCATGGAGACCTTGGAATGGGGTGCTTGATCCGGGGCCTTGAGGGATGTTCATAACCGGAGGTTTTGATGGAGCTCTAAAGAGTACGTTTCCTAGGTAGAGAAGAGAATTGTTTTGATGAGTGCCTAAGGAATCTCCCATATGCTGGTATTGGAAACCAGGCCTCTGAGGAGAGATGCCTGGAAACAAAAGCAATGGATATGATTAGGGCCTAGGTGCCTGTCCGGTTCAATCTCTTTCCTGGGGATACATGTCTATGGATCTGAGGGGAGGTAGTTGCTCGGCTTGTGTCAGATCGCCCCTGTTTGTCCTGGGCAGCCTATAATATTGGGAATGGCCTCGGGATTTTGGAGTTTTTCCTAATCTATAGGGTTGTGGCCAATGGAATGGGCAGAAATCCCCTGGAGAGGGCAGGCACAGTTCTGAGTTTGGCTCTAGGGGCCCAGCCTTGAGGGTGTGTGGGCCAGGCCTGTGGGGACAGAAGTCTGGAAACACAAATTCCGCTTAGGATTGGGGACATAGGTATGGCACGCCCAATCTACAGACCGTGATAACACTTCGGGATATGAAAAAGGGTGAGTTTGAGGTGCTTTCTCAGGTTTTGTCTCTGGATTTGTGTCAACAATGTGGGTCGAATGCTGGCGTGGCCTCATGGGTTGTGGACGGCTTTCCTTCTCTGAGGATTTGACCCAGTCCCAAGAGTTTGGGTACATTCTGTGGGATGGGAGGTGTCCTTTCTGTTTTTTTATTTTATTTTATGTACCTCATGTGTGCCAATAAAAGAGGGATTCCAGAGCAGAGTCCTTGGTAGGGACAACGGAATAACCCCACCTCTGTTTAAGTTTGGGGCATGGCAAGTCCAATATGTGGGCTCTTGATTCAGACACTGAGAGGTCTTCCTTGAGGACAGGGCTCATGCTGAGGGTCACAATGCCTATTTGTGGCCAACAAGGCCCTCAAGCATGGGAAGGGCCTCATGGGCCACGCTGGATTCTCCTACACTGAACGTTGGAGAATATGCCAACCACAAGGTTTCCAGCCATGGCGAAGGAAGAGTTGTGATTTCTGCATCACGTTCACCCCTGGACAGTGATTGGAGTTTAGGTCTAGGTTCTGAAACCCGAAAACCGAGGTTGGGAAGAGATGAAGACCTAAGGACCTGATGGGTACAATGAGCTCAGTGTGTGGCTAGCTGTTGAGCGTAGGTCTGGAGGTGTGGGCTCATGCTGTGTCAGACAGGGCATTAGACAGGGTAGACTGTATATTTGGGGTGCAGTCGAGTGGCGTTCAGTTGATCCTCATTCGGGTTTCTAGGTAGCTCCATAAGGCAACGTTTTTCTTCTGGAGGGCAGGCAGAGTGCTGCATTGTGGCCCCAGTATTGCCAAATTGTAGGGCTTTTGGGCCAGGGGTGTGAGGACGGTAGTCTGAGAACACAAGCTAGGCTTAGTTTTTGGGTGAGAGGGCACAGAAGGCACACTCTGCAGAGCTGAATCAAGATCTCATGCACCTGAAGCCAGGGCGAATATCAGACGTTTGCTCAGGTTGGAGTTTCTGTCCATGATGGCCCCTTTATAAGTGGAGCGTCTCAAGAGGCCATGAAGATTTTCCCACAATGGGAGTTGTGAGATGCACCAGACTGCAAAGATTCCTTCTGTGGGACACTTGAGACCTGTTGGATGGCTCTAGGATGTCCCATATGGAACGACTCCAGAGTAGGGTTCTAAGGATGGATGCCTGGGCAGCCCGCCTCCCATTCTAGTTGTCTCCTAGCAACAAGTCAGGTTTGATCTGCAGGCCCTGGGGGAGAAACCAAGGGGGATGAGTTGACATGGACTCTACTGAGGATAGATCATAATGTGGGTTTAAGTCCATGGATACCTTGGAATGGGGCGCTTGATCCGGGGCCCTGAAAGATTCTCCTAAACTGAGGTTTTTATAGAGCTCCAAAGAGTACATTTGCTAGGTGGAGACGAGATTTTTCTATGAGTGCCTCAGTAATCCCCCATATGCTGGTATTGGTAACCAGGCCTCTGAGGAGAGATGCCTGGAAACAAAAGCAATGGATCTGATTAGGGCCTAGTGCCTGTCCAGTTCAATCTTATTCTATGGGGATATCTGTCTCTGGGTCTGAG
The DNA here is from genome assembly GCF_011764305.1 of Mustela putorius furo. NCBI lineage: Eukaryota > Metazoa > Chordata > Mammalia > Carnivora > Mustelidae > Mustela > Mustela putorius. The sequence continues at coordinate 96,478 of NW_025422270.1, read as the reverse complement.
TGGAGGTAGTTTCCTAACTTGTGAAAGATCATCCCTGTTTGTCCTTGGCAGCCAACACTATTGGTATGGCCTCGGTGAGTTTGGAAGTTTCTCCTAATCTATAGGGTTGTGGCCAATGGAAATGGCAGAATTCCCCTGGAGAAGGAAGCCACAGTCCTCAGGTGTGGCTTCAGGGGCCCCAGCTTGGATGGTGTGTGGGCCAGGACTTTGGGGACAGAAGTCTGAAAATACAAACTCAGCTTAGGTTTGGGGATGTGTTTCCGGGCTATGAACAAAGGGAGAGTATGTGGCATTTGCTCAGGCTTTTGTCTCTGGATTTTGTGCCTATGGTGGCCGTGGAACGTCGGGGTGTCCTCAAGGGCCATGGACAAGTCTTTCTCTGGTGATTTGGCCTGAACCCAAGTGGTTGGGATCATTCTGTGGATGGGAAGAGTCCTTTCTGTATTTTTTTTTTTTTTTACCTCAGGTGTCCCACCAAAGAGGGATTCCAGAGCAGTGCCCTGAGTAGGGGTGACTAGACATCTCTAACTCTGGTTGAGATTGGGGGACTAGGGGCTTGGCAAGCCCCATATGTGGGCTGTTGTTCCAGTCATTAAGAGGCTTTACATGAGGATAGGGCTCACGCTGATGGTCACAATGTGTGTTTGTGCAAATTGTAGCCCTCAGGGATAGGTGGGGCCTCATAGTCCATGCTGCTTTCCCCTACAATGAACGTTGGACCACATGCCAACCACAAGGTTTCTTGCCATGGCGAAGGAGAAGTTCTGATTCTTGTATCACGTTCACTCCTGAGCAGTGAGTGGAGATAAGGTCTAGGTTCTGAAGGTGAAAACTGAGGTTGGGTAGAGATGATGGCCGAAAGCCATTGTGGGTTTGATATGCTCAGTGTTCGGCCAGCTGTCTGGGTGTTGGACTGGAGGTCTGCCCTCAGGCTGTGTCAGACAGGGCTTTAGTGCACAGGCTAGATTGTATAATTGGGGTATGGTCGAGTGGCATGCAGGTTGTTACTCATTTGGCGTTTCTGGTTAGCCCTATAGGGCAACATTTTTCTTCTGGAGGGCAGGCAGAGTGCTGCATTGTGTCTCCAGAATTGCCAAACTGGAGGGGTGTGGCCAGGATTGTGAAGACGGAAGTCTGAGAACACAAGTTAGGCTTAGGTTTCGGGGCAAGGACACAGCAGGCACACTCTCAAGTGCTGAATCGAGATCTCGTGCTTCTGAATTCAGGGCGCGGATCAGACTGTGGCTTAGGATGGAGTTTCTGTCCATGATGGCCCATTTATGAAGGTGTGGGGCATCATGAGGAAATGGAGGTTTTCTCCCAGTGGGATTGTGTGATGCTTCAAACCACAAGGATTCATTCTGCGAGACAGTCAAGACAGGTTGGTTGGATTCAAGACGTCCCATAAAGAAATTCTCCAGAGCAGGGTTCTAAGGATGGATGCCTGGGCAGCCCACCTCGCATTCCAACTGTCTCCTAGTGAAAAGGCAGGTTTGATCTGCTGTCTCTGGGTGAGCAGCCAAGAGGGCTGATTTGAAATGGACTCTCCTGAGGATGGATCATAATGTAAGTTTGTGTCCTTGGAGACCTTGGTATTGGGCCATGGTGCCAGCGCCCTGAAGGATCCTCCTAACCTGAGGTTTTGACACAGCTCCAAAGAGCAAGTTTCTCATGTGGAGATGAGATCTGTTCTGATTGTTTCCTTAGGAAACCCCCATATTCTGATATTGGAAACCAGGCCTCTGAGGAGAGATACATAGAAACCAAAGCAATGGATCAGAAGTTGGCTCAGGTTGGAGTTTCTGTCCATGATGGCCCCTTTATAAAGGGGAGCACCTCATGAGGCCATGTACGTTTTCCCACGATAGGAGTTGTGAGATGCTCCAATCTGCAAGGATTCCTTCTGCAGGACAGTCAAGACCTGTTGGAATGCTCCCAGGACATCCCATATGGAACGGCGCCAGAGCAGGATTCCAACGATGGATGCCTAGAGAGTCTGCTTCATTCCCGTTGTCTCCTAGCGACAAGGCAGGTTTGATATTCTGGCTCTGGGGGAGTAATCAACGGGGCTGAGTTGAAATGTATTCTCCTGCCGAATGGTCATAATGCGGGTTTGTGTCCATGGAGACCTTGGAATAGGGCGGTGGCTCCGGCTACCTGAAGGTTTCTCCTAACTGGAGGTTTTTACAGAGCTCCAAAGGATAAGTTTCCCATGTGGAGACAAGATTTGTTCTGATTGGTATCTCTGGAAGCCCCCATATGCTGGTATTGGAAAACAGGCGTCAGAGGAGAGATGCTTAGAAACAAAAGCAATGGAACCAATTACGTTCTAGGGGCCTTTCCAGTTTAACACCTTTCTCTTGGGATATCTGTCTACGGGTGAGTTTAGGTCGTTGCTCAGCTTGTGACAGATCACCCCTCTTTGTACGGGCGGCCTACACTATTGGAATGGCCCCTGGGACTTTGGAGGTTTCTCCTAATCTGTAGGGTTGTGGCCAATGGAATGGGAAGACTTTCCATGGAGAGGGCAGGCACAGTCCTGAGGTGTGGCTCCAGGGGCCTCAGCCTGGAGGGTGTGTGGGACAGGGATGTCAGGATAGAAGTCTGAAAACACGGTTTGGGGACGTAGGTATGGCAGGCCCGATCTACAGACTATGAGGAGTATTTTTTGGGCTATGACCTAAGGGTGAGGCTTATGTCTCTGGATTTTGTGTCAATAGTGGCCGTGGAATGTCGGGCTGGCCTCATGGGCCATGGAGTAGTCTTTCTCTCTGGGGATGGCCTGATCCCAAGTGATTGGGGTCATTCTGTGGGTAAGAGGAATCCTTTCTGTGTTTACTTACCTCAAATGTCCCACCAAAGAGGGATTCCAGAGCAGAGCCCTGAGTAGGGGTGACTAGATGTTTCTAACTCTGGTTAAGATTGGGTGACTTGGGGCATGGCAGGCCCCATATACGGGCTCATGGTCCAGCCACTGAGAGGCTTTACTTGAGGACAGGGTTCAAACTGAGGTCCCAATGTGTGTTTGTGCCCACCGCAGCTCTTAAGCATGGGCAGGGCCTCAGGGACCGTACACTAACCTCAAGGGCCCTACTACTACTCCTGTAGGCCCTACAGGGGTCCTACACTGAACTTTGGATAAGATGCCAACCACAAGATTCTGGCGAGAGGGAAGGAGGAGTTATGATTTCTGCATCACGTTCACCCATGGGAAATGAGTAGAGGTAACGTCTAGGTTTCTGTAGCCTGAAAACCAGGTTGGAAAGAGATGGCAACCTAAGGCCATGGCGGTTCAGATGTTCTCAGTGTATGGCAAGCTGTCTGGGTGTCGGTTGGGAATTCAGGCCTCAGTTTGTGTCAGACAGGGCATTAGTGCACAGGCTAGATTATATAATTGGTGTACAGTTGAGTGGCATGCAGGTTTATCCTCATTTGAGGTTTCTGGGTAGACCCATAGGGCAACTTTTTTCTTCTAGAGGGCAGGCAGAGTGCAGCACTGTGTCATCGGAAATCCCAAAATGGAGGGCGCGTGGTCCAGGAGAGTGAGGACGGAAGTCTGAGAACACTAGCTTTGCTTAGGTTTTGGGGTGAGGGCACAGCAGGTACACTCTGAAGGGCTTAATCAAGATCTTGTGCATCTGAAGTCAAGGCGAAGATAAGCCGTTGGGTCAGGTTGGAGTTTCTTTCCATGATCCGCCTTCATGAAGATTAGGGGCATCATGTGACCTTGGAAGCATTCCATGATATGAGTTGTGAGGTAGTCCATGCACAAGGACTCCTGTGGGACAGTCGACACCTGTTGGATGGCTCAAGGATGTCCCATAAGGAACGAGGCAATACAGGGTTCTAAGGGTTCTAAGGATCTCTAAGGAGAGATGCCTGGAAACCAAAGCAATAGATCCGATAGGTGCCTATGGGCCTGCTCGTTCCTTTTTACCTCTGGGGACATCAGTCTATGGGTCTGAGTGGCTGTAGGTGCTCAGATGGGCCCAGATTGCCCCTGCTTGTCCTGAGAAGCCACAAATATTGGGATAGCCTCAGGACCTTTGGTGGTTTATCCTATTAGTAGGGTTGTGGCCATTGGAATGGGCACATACAATTCCCTTGGAGAGGGCAAGCACAGTCTTCATGTTTGGCTCCAGGGTCCTGAGCCTGTAGGGTGTGTAGGCCTGAAAACCGAGATTGAGAAGAGATGACAAACTAAGGCCATGACGGGTCTGATGTGCTCAGTGTGCGGCCAGCTGTCTGGGTGGGAACAGGAGGTCCAGGCTCAGGCTGTGTCAGAAAGGCCATTAGTGCCCAGGTCAGCCTATATATTTGGGGTACAGCCGAATGGCGTGCAGGATGATCCTCATTTGGGGTTTCTAGGTAGCCCCAGAGGGCAATGTTTTGCTTCTGGAGGGCAGGCAGAGTGCTGCATTGTAGTTCTGGATTGCCAAATTGGAGGGTTTGTCGGCCAGTAGTCTGAGGACGGAAGTCTGAGAACCCAAGCTAGGCCTAGGTTTCTGGTTGAGGATATGGCAGGCACAATCTACAGACCTGAATCGAGTTCACGTGCATCTGAAGTCAGGGCGAGGTTCAGACGATCGCTCAGGTTGGACATTCTGTCCCTGATGGCCCCTTCTTGAAGGGGGGGTGGATAACGAGGCCATGGGGATTTTCCCACGATGGTAGTTGTGAGAAACTCCCAACTGCAAAGATTCTTCTGCAGGACAATTGAGACCTGTTGGTTGGCTCCAGGATAACGATTCCGAGCAGGGTTCTAAGGATGGATGGCTGGGTAGCCCACCACGCATTCCAATTGTCTCCAACAACAAGACAGGTTAGATCTGCTGGATCTGGGGGAGCAACCGAGGTGGCTGAGTTGAAAGGACTCTCCCGTGGATGTGTCCTAATATGATTTTGTGTCTATGGTGACCTTGGAATGAAGCGGTGGCACTGGGGACCTGAAGGGTTCTCCTAAAAAGAGGCTTTCACACAGCTCCAACGTGCAAGTTTCCCATGTGTAGATGAGATTTGTTCTGAAGGGTGAGTCAAGAAACAGCCATATGCTGTTATTGAAATCCAGGCCTCTTAGGAGAGATGCCTGGAAAGCAAAGTAATGGATCCTATAGGTGCTTGGGGCATGTTCGTGCCTTTTTGCCTCTGGGGACATCATTCTACGGGTCGGAGTGCCGGTAGGTGCTCAGAATGGCCCAGATTGCCCCTGTTTGTCCTGGGAAGCCGCAAATATTGGGATGGCCTCAGGGACTTTGGAGGTTTATCCTCTTAGTAGGGTTGTGGCCATTGGAATGGGCCCACACAATTCCCTTGGAGAGGGCAAGCACAGTCGTCAGGTTTGGCTCCAAGGTCCTGAGCCTAGAGGGTGTGTAGGCCAGGGCTGTTTGGACAGTTGTCTAAAAACACAAACTCGGCTTATGTTTCGGGTCATAGGTATGGGAGGACTGATCTATAGACCATGAGGAGAACTCTTCGGGATATGAAAAAAGGGCGAGTGTGAGGCTCTTGCTCAAGTTTTTGTCTCTGGATATCGTGTCACTCATGGTCGTGAAATTTCCGGGTGACTTCATGGGAAATGGACGAGTCTTACTCTCTGGGGGTTTGGCCCCGTCCAAAGAGTTTGGGGTCATTCTGTGGGATGGAAGAAGTCCGTTGTTCTGTTGTTGTTGGTTCGTTTTGTTTTGTTTTTCAACCTCAGGTGTCCCACCAAATGAGGGATTCCAGAGTAGAGCCCTGGGGAGGGGCGACTGGAAAACCAGAAATCTGGTTAAATATTGGGGCCTAGGGACATGTCAAGCCCATTATGACATCTAATGGTCCAGCCACTGAGAGGACGTACTAGAGGACAGGACTCACGCTGAGGGTCACAATGCGTGTTTATGCGCTCTTCGCACTCAAGAATGGGAGGGGCCTCAGGGTGAATGCTGGTTTCTCCTATACTGAACGTTGGACAACATGCCAACCACAAGGTTTCTTGCCATGGGTAAGGAAGTGTTCTGATTTCTGCATCACAGTCACCCCTGGGCAGTGATTGGAGATAAGGTCTAGGTTCTGAAGCCTGAAAACAGAGGTAGGGAAGAGATGATGACCTAAGGCCATGGCGGGTCTGATGTACTCAGTGTGCGGTCAGGTGTCTGGGTGTTGGTCATGAGGTCCGGGCTCATGTTGTCAGACAGTGCATTAGTGCCCAGGTTAGACTATATATTTTGGGTGCATTCGAGTGCCGTGTAGGTTCTTATCTGAAGAACTCTTCAGGATATGAAGAATGAGCGAGTCTGAGGCGTGTGCTCAGGCTTTTGTCTCTGGATTTTGTATCAGCGATGGCCGTGGAATGTTGGGGAGGCCTCATGGCCATGGACGTATCTTGGTCTCTGTGGATTTGGCCCGATCCCAATTGTACTTCGTCAATCTGTGGGATGGGAGGACTCTTTTTCAGGTTTGTTACCTCAGGGGTCCCATAAAAAGAGGATTTCCAAAGTAGAGCCCTGGGGAAGAGTGTAGGGACAACCAGAACTATGGTTAAAAATTGGGGCCTAGGGGCATGGCAAGCCCAATATGCTGTCTCTCCATCCAGCCACTGAGAGGCCTTACCTGAGGACTGGGCTCAGGCTGAGGGTCACAATGTGTGTTTGTGACCAATGTGGCCCGCAAGCATGGACGGGGCCTCATCGGCCACACTGGTTTCAAGTACTCTGAACCTTGGACAACATGCTAACCTCAAGGTTTCTTGCCATGGGGAAAGAGTTCTGATTTCTGCATCATTTTCAAACCCGGGCCGTGATTGGAGATAAGGTCTAAGTTCAGAAGCCTGAAAACCGTGATTGAGAAGAGATGACGATAAGGCCATGGCGGTCCACTGTGCTCAGTGTGCGGCCAGCTGTCTGGATGGGGCTTGGAGTTCCAGGCTCAGGCTGTGTCAGAAAGGGCTTTAGTGCCCAGGTTAGCCTATATATGTGGGGTACAGACGAATGGCGTGCAGGTTGATCCTCATTTGGGGATTCTGGGTAGTCCCTGAGGGCAATGTTTTTCTTCGGGAGAACAGGCAGAGTGCTGCATTGTAGTTCTGGATTGCCAAACTGGAGGGCTTGTGGGCCAGTAGTCTGAGGACGGAAGTCTGAGAACCCAAGTTCGGCCTAGGGATCTGGGTGAGAATATGGCAGGCACAATCTACAGACCTGAATCGAGATCTCGTGCATCTGAAGGCTGGGCGAGTATCAGACGATCGCTCAGGTTGGTCATTCTGTCCCTGATGGCCCCTTCTTGAAGGGGGGGTGCATCACAAGGCCATGGGGGTTTTCCCACGATGGGAGTTGTGAGACGCTTCCAACTGCAAAGATTCTTCTGCAGGACAATTGAGACCTGTTGGTTGGCTCCAGGACAACGTTTCCGAGCTGAGTTCGAAGGATGGATGGCTGGGTAGCCCACCACGCATTCCAATTGTCTCCAAGCGACAAGACAGGTTAGATCTGCTGGATCTGGGGGAGCAACCGAGGTGGCTGAGTTGAAATGGACTCTCTCATGGATGTGTCCTAATATGATTTTGTGTCTATGGTGACCTTGGAATGAAGCGGTGGCACTGGGGCCCTGAAGGGTTCTCCTAAAGAGAGGCTTTCACACAGCTCCATCGTGCAAGTTTCCCATTTGTAGATGAGATTTGTTCTGATGGGTGAGTCAAGAAACAGCCAAATGCTGTTATTGAAATCCAGACCTCTGAAAAGAGATGCCTGGAAACCAAAGCAATGGATCCGATAGGTGCCTAGGGGCATGTTCGTGCCTATTTACCTCTGGAGACCTCAGTCACAGGTCGGAGTGCCGGTAGGTTCTTAGATGGGCCCAGATTGCCCCTGTTTTTCCTGGGAAGCCGCAAATATTGGGATGGCCTCAGGGACTTTGGAGGTTTATCCTATTAGTAGTGTTGTGGCCTTTGGAATGGGCACACACAGTTCCCTTGGAGGGGGGAAGCACAATCGTCAGGTTTGGCTCCATGGTCCTGAGCCTGTAGGGTGTGTAGTCCAGGGATGTTTGCACAGTTGTCTAAAAACACAAACTCGGCTTATGTTTCAGGTCATAGGTATGGCAGGACTGATCTACAGACCATGAGGAGAACTCTTCGGGATATGAAAAAAGGGCGAGTGTGAGGCTCTTTCCCAAGTTTTTGTCTCTGGATATCGTGTCACTCATGGTCTTGAAATTTCCGGTTGACTTCATGGGAAATGGACGAGTCTTACTCTCTGGGGGGTTGGCCCAGTGCAAAGACTTAGGGGTCATTCTGTTAGATGGAAGAATTCCGTTGTTCTGTTGTTGTTGATTTGTTTTGTTTTGTTTTTCAACCTCAGGTGTCCCACCAAATGAGGGATTCCAGAGTAGAGCCCTGGTGAGCAGCGACTGGACAACCAGAAATATGGTTAAAAATTGGGGCCTAGGGACATGTGAAGCCCATTATGACATCTAATGGTCCAGCCACTGAGAGGACGTACTAGAGGACAGGACTCACGCTGACGGTCACAATGCGTGTTTATGCCCTTGTCACACTCAAGAATGGGAGGGGCCTCAGGGTGAAAGCTGGTTTCTCCTACACTGAAGGTTGGACAACATGCTAAGCACAAGGTTTCTTTCCATGGGGAAGGAAGAGTTCAGATTTCTGCATCACAGTCACCCCTGGGCAGTGATTGGAGATAAGGTCTAGGTTCTGAAGCCTGAAAACAGAGGTAGGGAAGAGATGATTACCTAAGGCCATGGCGGGTCTGATGTGCTCAGTGTGCGGTCAGCTGTCTGGGTCTTGGTCACGAGGTCCGGGCTCAGGTTGTCAGACAGTGCATTAGTGCCCAGGTTTGACTATATATTTTGCGTGCATTCGAGTGCCGTGTAGGTTCTTATCTGAAGAACTATTCAGGATATGAAGAATGAGCGAGTCTGAGGCGCGTGCTCAGGCTTTTGTCTCTGGATTTTGTATCAGCGATGGCCGTGGAATGTTGGGAAGGCCTCATGGGCCATGGACGAATCTTGCTCTCTGTGTCTTTGGCCCGATCCCAATTGTTTTTCATCAATCTCTGGGATGGTAGGACTCTTTTTCAGGTTTGTTACCTCAGGGGTCTCACCAAAAGAGGAATTCCAAAGGAGAGCCCTGGGGAGAGTGAAGGGACAACCCGAACTATGGTTAAAAATTGGGGCCTAGGGGCATGGCAAGCCCAATATGCTGTCTCTCCATCAAGCCACTGAGAGGCCTTACCTGAGGACTGGGCTCAGGCTGAGGGTCACAATGTGTGTTTGTGAACAATGTGGCCCGCAAGCATGGGCGGGGCCTCATGGGCCACAATGGTTTCAAGTACACTGAACCTTGGACAACATGCCAACCACAAGGTTTCTTGCCATGGGGAAAGCGTTCTGATTTCTGCATCATTTTCTAACCCGGGCCATGATTGGAGATAAGGTCTAGGTTCAGAAGCCTGAAAACCGTGATTAAGAAGAGATGACGATAAGGCCATTCTGAGTCCGTTGTGCTCAGTGTGCGGCCAGCTGTCTGGGTGGGCCAGGAGTTCCAGGCTCAGGCTGTTTCAGAAAGGGCATTAGTGCCCAGGTCAGCCTATATATGTGGGGTACAGCCGAATGGCGTGCAGGTAGATCCTCATTTGGGGATTCTGCGTAGGCCCAGAGGGCAATATTTTTCTTCTGGAGAACAGGCAGAGTGCTGCATTGTAGTTCTGGATTGCCAAACTGGAGGGCTTGTGGGCCAGTAGTCTGAGGACCGAAGTCTGAGAACCCAAGCTAGGCCTAGGTTTCTGGGTGAGACCTGAATGGAGATCTCGAGCATCTGAAGTCAGGGCGAGGATCAGACGATCGCTCAGGATGGACATTCTGTCCATGATGGACCCTTCTTGAAAGGGGGGTGGATCACGTGGCCATGGGGGTTTTCCCACGATGGGATTTGTGAGAAGCTCCCAATGCAAAGATTCTTCTGCAGGACAATTGAGACCTGTTGGTTGGCTCCAGTACAACGATTCCGAGCAGGTTTCTAAGGATGGATGGCTGCGTAGCCCACCTCGCATTCCAATTGTCTCCAAGCAAAAAGACAGGTTAGATCTGCTGGATCTGGGGGAGCAACCGAGGAGGCTGAGTTGAAATGGACTCTCGGGTGGATGTGTCCTCATATGATTTTGTGTCTATGGAGACCTTGGAATGAAGCGGTGGCACTGGGTCCCTGAAGGGTTCTCCTAACAAGGTGTTTTCACACAGCTCCATCGTGCAAGTTTCCCATGTGTAGATGAGATTTGTTCTGATGGGTGAGTCAAGAAACAGCCATATGCTGTTATTGAAATCCAGGCCTCTGAGGAGAGATGCCTGGAAAGCAAAGCAATAGATCCTATAGGTGCTTGGGGCATGTTCGTGCCTTTTTGCCTCTGGGGACATCATTCTACGGGTCGGAGTGCCGGTAGGTGCTCAGAATGGCCCAGATTGCCCCTGTTTGTCCTGGGAAGCCGCAAATATTGGGATGGCCTCAGGGACTTTGGAGGTTTATCCTCTTAGTAGGGTTGTGGCCATTGGAATGGGCCCACACAATTCCCTTGGAGAGGGCAAGCACAGTCGTCAGGTTTGGCTCCAGGGGTGTGAGCCTGTAGGGTGTGTAGGCCAGGGATGTTTGGACAGTTGTCTAAAAACACAAACTCGGCTTATGTTTCGGGTCATAGGTATGGCAGGACTGATCTACAGACCATGAGGAGAACTCTTCGGGATATGAAAAAAGGGCGAGTGTGAGGCTCTTGCTCAAGTTTTTGTCTCTGGATATCGTGTCACTCATGGTCGTGAAATTTCCGGGTGACTTCATGGGAAATGGACGAGTCTTACTCTCTGGGGGTTTGGCCCCGTCCAAAGAGTTTGGGGTCATTCTGTGGGATGGAAGAAGTCCGTTGTTCTGTTGTTGTTGGTTCGTTTTGTTTTGTTTTTCAACCTCAGGTGTCCCACCAAATGAGGGATTCCAGAGTAGAGCCCTGGGGAGGGGAGACTGGACAACCAGAAATATGGTTAAAAATTGGGGCCTAGGGACATGTCAAGCCCATTATGACATCTAATGGTCCAGCCACTGAGAGGACGTACTAGAGGACAGGACTCACGCTGAGAGTCACAATGCGTGTTTATGCGCTCTTCGCACTCAAGAATGGGATGGGCCACAGGGTGAAAGCTGGTTTCTCCTACACTGAACGTTGGACAACATGCCAACCACAAGGTTTCTTGCGATGGGTAAGGAAGTGTTCTGATTTCTGCATCACAGTCACCCCTGGGCAGTGATTGGAGATAAGGTCTAGGTTCTGAAGCCTGAAAACAGAGGTAGGGAAGAGATGATGACCTAAGGCCATGGCGAGTCTGATGTACTCAGTGTGCGGTCAGATGTCTGGGTTTGGTCATGAGGTCCGGGCTCATGTTGTCAGACAGTGCATTAGTGCCCAGGTTAGACTATATATTTTGGGTGCATTCGAGTGCCGTGTAGGTTCTTATCTGAAGAACTCTTCAGGATATGAAGAATGAGCGAGTATGAGGCGCGTGCTCAGGCTTTTGTCTCTGGATTTTGTATCAGTGATGGCCGTGGAATGTTGGGGAGGCCTCATGGCCATGGACGTATCTTGCTCTCTGTGGATTTGGCCCAATCCCAATTGTTTTTCGTCAATCTGTGGGATGGGAGGACTCCTTTCAGGTTTGTTACCTCAGGGGTCCCACCAAAAGAGGAATTCCAAAGCAGAGCCCTGGGGAAGAGTGAAGGGACAACCCGAACTACGGTTAAAAATTGGGGCCTAGGGGCATGGCAATCCCAATATGCTGTCTCTCCATCCAGCCACTGAGAGGCCTTACCTGAGGACTGGGCTCAGGCTGAGAGTCACACTGTGTGTTTGTGACCAATGTGGCCCGCAAGCATGGATGGGGCCTCATCGGCCACACTGGTTTCAAGTACAGTGAACCTTGGACAACATGCCAAGCACAAGGTTTCTTGCCATGTTGAAAGAGTTCTGATTTCTGCATCATTTTCATACCCGGGCCATGACTGGAGATAAGGTCTAGGTTCTGAAGCCTGAAAATCGAGATTGAGAAGAGAAGACGACCTAAGGCCATGGCGGGTCCGATGTGCTCAGTATGCGGCCAGCTGTCTGGGTGGGGCCAGGAGGTCCTGGCTCAGGCTGTGTCAGAAAGGGCATTAGTGCCAAGGTCAGCCTATATATTTGGGGTACAGCCAAATGGCGTGCAGGTTGATCCTCATTTGGGTTTCTGGGTAGCCCCAGAGAGCAATGTTTTTCTTCTGGAGGGCAGGCAGAGTGCTGCATTGTACTTCTGGATTACCAAACTCGAGGGATGTGGGCCAGTAGACTGATCACGGCAGTCTGAGAACCCAAGCTAGGCCTAGGTTTCTGTGTGAGGATATGGCAGGCACAATCTACAGTTCTGAATCAAGATCTCGTGCATCTGAATTCAGGGCGAGGATAAGACGATCGCTCAGGTTAGACATTCTGTCCTGATGGCCCCTTCTTGAAGGGGCGGGTGGATCACGAGGCCATGGGGGTTTTCCCAAGATGGGAGATGTGAGAAGCTCCCAATTGCAAAGATTCTTCTGCACGATAATTGATACCTGTTGGTTGGCTCATGGATATCATTCCGAGCAGGGTTCGAAGGATGGATGGCTGGGTAGCCCACCTCGCATTCCAATCGTCTCCAAGCTACAAGACACGTTAGATCTGCTGGATCTGGGGGAGAAACCGAGGAGGCTGAGTTGAAATGGACTCTCCCGTGGATGTGTCCTAATATGATTTTGCGTCTATGGAGACGTGGAATGAAGCGGTGGCACTGGGGCCCTGAAGGGTTCTCCTAAAGAGAGGCTTTCACACAGCTCCATCGTGCAAGTTTCCCATGTGTAGATGAGATTTGTTCTGATGGGTGAGTCAAGAAACAGCCATATGCTGTTATTGAAATCCAAGCCTCTGAGGAGATATGCCTGGAAACCAAAGGAATGGATCCGAGAGGTGCCTAGGGGCATGTTCGTTCCTTTTTACCTCTGGAGACATTATTCTACGAGTCTGAGTGCAGGTAGGTGCTCAGAGGGGCCCAGATTGCCCCTGTTTGTCCTGGGAAGCCAAAAAATTGGGATGGCCTCAGGGACTTTGGATGTTTATCCTCTTAGTAGGGTTGTGGCCATTGGAATGGGCACATACAATTCCCTTGGAGAAGGCAAGCACAGTCGTCAGGTTTGGCTCCAGGGGCCTGAGCCTGTAGGGTTTGTAGGCCAGGGTTGTTTGGACAGTTGACTGAAAACACAAACACGGCTTATGTTTCGGGTCATAGGTATGGCAGGACTGATCTACAGACCATGAGGAGAAATCTTCGGGATATGAAAAAAGGGCGAGTGTGAGTCTCTTGCACAAGTATTTGTCTCTGGATATCGTGTCACTCATGGTCGCGAAATTTCCGGGTGACTTCATGGGAAATGGACGAGTCTTACTCTCTGGGGGTTTGGCCCCGTCCAAAGAGTTTGGGGTCATTCTGTGGGATGGAAGAAGTCCGTTGTTCTGTTGTTGTTGATTTGTTTTGTTTTGTTTTTCAACCTCAGGTGTCCCACCAAATGAGCGTTTCAGAGTAGAGCCCTGGGGAGGGGCGTCAGGACAACCAGAAATCTGGTTAAAAATTGGGGCCTAGGGACATGTCAAGCCCATTATGACATCTAATGGTCCAGCCACTGAGAGGACGTACTAGAGGACAGGACTCAGGCTGCGGGTCACAATGCGTCTTTACGCCCTCGTCGCACTCAAGAATGGGCGGGGCCTCAGGGTGAATGCTGGTTTCTCCTACACTGAACGTTGGACAACATGCCAACCAGAAGGTTTCTTGCCATGGGTTAGGGAGAGTTCTGATTTCTGCATCACAGTCACCCCTGGGCAGTGATTGGAGATAAGGTCTAGGTTCTGAAGCCTGAAAACTGAGATAGGGAAGAGATGATGACCTTGGGCCATGGCGGATCTGATGTGCTCAGTGTTCGGTCAGCTGTCTGGGTGTTGGTCACGAGGTCCGGGCTCAGGTTGTCAGACAGTGCATTAGTGCCCAGGTTAGACTATATATTTTGGGTGCCTTTGAGTGCCTTGTAGCTTCTTATCTGACGAACTCTTCAGGATATGAAGAATGAGCGAGTCTGAGGCATGTGCTCAGTCTTTTGTCTCTGGATTTTGTATCAGAGATGGCTGTGGAATGTTGGAGAGGCCTCATGGGCCATGGACGAATCTTGCTCTCTCTGGATTTGGCCCGATCCCAATTGTTTTTCGTCAATCTGTGGGATGGGAGGACTCCTTTCAGGGTTGTTACCTCAGGTGTCCCACCAAAAACCGGAATTCCAAAACAGTGCCCTGGGGCAGACACAACCCGAACTATGGTTAAAAATTGGGACCTATGGGCATGGCAAGCCTAATATGCTGTCTCTTCATCCAGCCACCGAGGGGCCTTACCTAAGCACTGGGCTAAGGCTGAGGGTCACAATGTGAGTTTGCCACCTATGTGGTCCGCATGCAATGGCGGGGCCTCATCCGACATACATGTTTCCACTACACTGAACGTTGGACAACAATCCAACCACAAGGTTCTTGCCATTGAACGGGAGTTCTGATTTCTGCATCATTTTCAGACCTGGGCAGTGATTGGAGATAAGGTCTAGGATCTGAATCCTGAAAACTGAGATTGGGAAGAGATAACGACCTAAGGCAATGGCTGGTCCTATGTGCTCAGTGAGCGGCAAGCTGTCTGGGTGGGCCCAGGAGGTCCAGGCTCAGGCTCTGTCAGAAAGGGCATTATTGCCCAGATCAGCCTACATATTTTGGGTACAGCCATGTGGCGTGCAGGTTGATCTTCATTTGGGGTTTCTGGGTAGCCCCAGAGGGCAATGTTTTTCTTCTGGAGGGCAAGCAGAGTGCTGCATTGTAATTCTGGATTGCCAAACTGGAGGGCTTGTGAGCCATTAGTCTGAGGACGGAAGTCTGAGGACACAAGCTAGGCTTAGGTTTCTGCGTGAGGACATGGCAGGCACAATCTACAGACCTGAATCGAGATCTCGTGCACCTGAAGTCAGGGTGAGGATCAGACTATTTCTCAGGTTTGGCCCCGTCCAAAGAGTTTGGGGTCATTCTGTGGGATGGAAGAAGTCCGTATTTTTGTTTAGTTGTTGTTGTTGTTTTGTTTTCTTTTTCAAACCCCACCAAATGAGGGATTCCAGAGTAGATCCCTGGGGAGGGGCGATTGGACAACCAGAAATCTGGTTTAAATTTGGGGCCGAGGAACATGTCAAGTCATTATGGCATCTAATTGTCTAGCCACTGAGAGGACGTACTAGAGGACAGGAAACACGCTGAGGGTCACAATGCGTGTTTATGCCCTCGTCGCACTCAAGAATGGGCGGGGCCTCAGGGTGAATGCTGGTTTCCCCTACACTGAACGTTGGACAACATGCCAACCATAAGGTTTCTTGCTATGGGTAAGGAAGAGTTCTGATTTCTGCATCACACTCACCCCTGGGCAGTGATTGGAGATAAGGTCTAGGTTCTGAAGCCTGAAAACTGAGGTAGGGAAGAGATGATGACCTAAGGCCACGGAGGGTCTTATGGGCTCAGGGTGCGGTCAGCTGTCTGGGTGTTGTTCAGGAGGTTCCGGCTCAGGGTGCGTCAGACAGTGCATTACTGCCCAGGTTAGACTATATAATTTGGGTACATTAGAGTGCCGTGTAGGTTTATTCTCATTTAATGTGCCCGGGCAGCTCATTGGGCAATATTTTGTTTCTAGAGGGCAGGCAGAGTGCTGCAATGATGGTCCGGAATTGCCAAACTTGTGGGCTTCGGTGCCAGGAATGTGAGGACGGAAGTCTGAGAACCCAAGCTAGACTTGGGATTCAGGGCGAGGGCGCGGCATGTACCTCCTGAAGATCTGAAGCAATATCTCATGCATCTGAAGTCACAGCGAGGATCAGACGTTGGCTAAGCTTGGATTTTCTGTTCATGACGGCCCCTTTATGAAGGGAGACGAATCACGAGGCCGTGGAGGTTTTCCCACGTTTGGAGTGGTGGGATGCCCCCTCCATGGATTCCTTCTGCGGGACAATTGAGACCTGCTGGACAGCTCCAGGACATCCCATATGGATGAGTCCAGACCAACGTTCGAGGATGGATGACTGGGAAGCCCGCCTCGCATTCCAATTGTCTCCTAGCGACAAGACAGTTTAGATCTGATGGCTCTGCGGGAGCAACCGGGGTGGCTGAGTTGAAATGGACTTTCCTGAGGATGGGTCTAATGTGTGTTTGTGTCCATGAGGGCCTTGGAATGGGGCGGTGGCACCGGGACCCTGAAGTATTCTGCTAAGCTTTTGACATAGCTCCCATGCACAAGTTTCCTTGTGGACTGAGGTTTGTTCTGATGGTTGCCTCAGGAAAACCCCAATGCTGGTATTGGAATCCAGGGTTTTGAGGAGACATGCCTGTAAACCAAAGCAATGGATCCGATTTTGGCCTAGGGTCCTGTCTGGTTCAATCTTCTTCTCTGGGGACATCCATCTAGGGTATGAGTGGAGGAAGATGCTCAGCTGGTGACAGACTGACCTTTTTGTCCCGGGCGACCTATACTATTGGGATGGCCTCAGAGACTTTGGAGGATTCACCTAATTTGTAAGATTTTGGACAATGGAATGGGCAGAATTCCCAAGGATTGGGTAGGCACAGTCGTTATCTGTGGCTCCAGGGTCCCCAGCCTTGATGGTGTGTTGCACAGGACTTTGAGGAAAGAAGTCTGAAAACACAAATCAGCTTATGTTTGGGGACGTAGGTATGGCATGCCCGATCTACAAACCATGAGAAGACATCTACAGGATATGAAGATAGTAGGAGTCTGAGGCGCTTGCTCAGGCTTTTGTCTCTGGAATTTGTTTCAGTGATGGCCGTGGAATGTTGAGGAGGCCTCATGGGCCATGGACGAATCTTGCTCTCTGTTCATTTGGCCCAATCCCAATTGTTTTTCGTCAATCTGTTGGATCGAGGACTCCTTTCAGGGTTGTTACATCAGGTGTCCCACCAAAAGAGGAATTCCAAAGCAGAGACTTGGGGAAGAGTTATGGGACAACACGAACTATGGTTAAAAATTGGGGCCTAGGGGCATGGCAAGCCCAATATGCTATCTCTTCATCCAGCAACTGAGAGGCCTTACCTGAGGACTGGGCTAAGGCTGAGGGTCACAATGTGTGTTTGCTACCTATCTGGACCACGATCAATGGCGGGGCCTCAAAGGACACTCTGGTTTTTACTACACTGAACGTTGGACAACAAGCCAACCACAAGTTTTCCTGCCATCGGGAAGGAGTTCTGATTTCTGCATCATTTTCAAACCTGGGCAGTGATTGGAGATAAGGTCTAGGTTCTGAAGCCTGAAAACTGAGGTTGGGAAGGGATAACGACATAAGGCCATGGGGGTCTGAAGTTCTCAGTTTGTAGCCAGCTGTCTGGGTGTGCCCAGGACGTCCAGGCTCAGGTTGTGTCAGAAAGGGCATTATTGCCCAGGTCATCCTATATATTTTGGGTATAGCCAAGTGTCGTGCAGGTTGATCTTCATTTGGGGTTTCTAGGTAGCCCCAGAGGGCAATGTATTTCTTTTGCAGGGCAGGTAGAGTGCTGCATTGTAGTTCTAGATTGCCAAAATGGAGGGCTTGTGAGCCAGTAGTTTGTGGACCGAAGTCTGAGGACATAAGCAAGGCTTAGGTTTCTGGGTGAGGACATGGCAGGCACAATCTACAGACCTGAACCGAGATCTCGTGCATCTGAAGTCAGGGTGAGGATCAGACGATCGCTCAGGTTGTACCTTATGTCCCTGATGGCCCCTTGATGAAGGGGGGGGGATCATGTGGCCATGGGTGTTCTCTCACAATGGGAGTTCTGATAAGCTTCCAGCTGCAAAGATTCTTTTGCAGGACAATTGAGATTGTTGGTTGGCTCCAGGCCAACGATTCCGAGCAGGATTTAAGGATGGATGGCGGTGTAGGCCACCTCACATTCAAATTGTCTCCTAGCAACAAGACAAGTTAGATCTGCTGGATCTCGCGGAGCAACCAAATACGCTCAGTTGAAATGGACTCTCCTGTGGATGGGTCCTAATGTGTTTTTTTGTAATGGGGCAGTGGCACACAGGCCCTGAAGGATTCTCCTAACTGGAGGTTTTGAGACATCTTCAAAGGATAATTTTCCCATGTGGAGAAGAGATTTGTTCTGATTGCTGCCTCATGAAATCCCAATATGCTAATATTGGAAACCAGGCCTCTGAGGAGAGATACCTGTAACTGAACGCAATGAATCTGATTCAGGCCTAGGGGCCTGTCTGATTCAATCTTCTTCTCTGGGGACATCCATCTACGCTGAGTAGTGGTGGATGCTCAGCTGGTTTCAGATGACCCTTGTTTGTCCTGGGCGGCCTACATTATTGGGATGTCCTTGGGGACTCTGGAGGTTTTTCCTAATTTGTACGATTGTGGATAATGGAATGGGCAGAATTCCCGTGGTATGGACAGGCACAGTCCTGATGTGTGGCTCCAGGGGCCCCAGCCTGAAGGGTCTGAGGGCCAGGAATGTGGGGACAGAAGTCTGAAAACACAAACTCGGCTTAGGTTTGGGAAGTAGGTATGGCAGGCCCGATCAACAGACCGTGAGGAGAACTCTTTGGGATACGACAAAAGAGCGAGTGTGAGGCGCTTGCTCAGACTTTTGTCTCTGGATTTGTTGTCAACGATGGCTGTGGAATCTCACGGAGGCCTCATAGGCCATGGACGAGCCTTCCTCCCTGTGAATTTGGTCCAATCCCAATTGTTTTGGGTCAATCTGAAGGATGGGAGGAGTCCTTTTAGTTTTGTTACCTGAGGTGTCCCACCAAAAGAGGGATTCCAAAGCAGAGCTCTGGTGAGGGATGAATGGACAAACCGAACAATCCAATTGGGGTGAGGTCGAGAACCGAGCAGGTTGATCCTCATTTGGGGTTCATGGAGATCCCCATACAGCAACGTTTTTCTTCTGGAGGGCCAGCATAGGGCTGCATTTTGGTTCCAGAATTCCAAGTCTTGAGGACATGTTTGCCAGGAGTGTGAGGAAGGAAGTCTGAAAACACAAGGTAGCACGACGTTTGGGCCCACTGTGCAGAGGCTGAATCGAGATCTCCTGCATCTGAGGTCAGGGCGAGTATCAGATGTTGCCTCAAGCTGGAGTTTGTGTCCATGACGGCCCCTTCCTGAAGGGGGTGGGGGGTGGTGTCATGAGGCCAGGGAGGTTTCCCTATGCTGGGAGTTGTGAGCTGCTCCAAACTTCAAAGTTTCCTTCTTCAGGACAGTCGAGTACTATTGGATCTTTCCAGGATGCCCCATACAGAAAGACTCGAGAGCAGGAGCCTAAGAATGGATGCCGAGAAACGCCAACTCACCTTCCCATTGCCTGGTCGAGACAAGGCACGCTCAATCTGCGGGATCTTGGGTGAGCTACCCAGAAGGTGAGTTTAAATGGACTTTCCTGAGGATGAGTCATAATGTGGGTTGGTGGCCATGGAGACCTTGGAATGTGGCAGTAGCTAAGGGACTCTGCAGGATTCTCCAACCTGAAGGGTTTGACACAACTCCAACAAGGAAGCTTTCCATGCTGAGATGAGAGGTGTTCTGTCTGGTGCCTCAGGATAGCCCCATATGCTGGTCTTCGAACCCAGGCCTCTGAGGAGTGATACCTGGACACCAAAGCAAGAGTTCATAATAGGGCCTAGGGGCCTGTCTGGTTCAATCTTCTGTCTCTGCGGATATCAGTCTGTGTGTCTGCATGGAGGTAGTAGTTGCTCAGCTGGTGTCATAATGCCCCTGTTTGTCCAGTGCGGCTTGCGGTAGTGGGATGTCCTTGGGGACCTTGAGGTTTCTACTATTTTGTAGAGTTGTGGCCAATGGAACGGGCAGTTTCTTAGGAGAGAGCAGGCACAGTTCTGTGGTGTGGCTCCAGAGACCCCAGCCTGGAGGCGGTGTGGGCCACGGCTGTGCAGACAGACATCCAAAAACCCAAACTCAGCTCAGGTTTGGGGCCGAGGTTATGGCAGGCCTGATCTACACTCCGTGAAGGGAGCTCCTCTGGATATGAAAGAAGGGTGAGAGGGAGGCAGTCGCTCAGTCTTTTGTCTCTGGATATTTTGTCCACAATGGCCGTTTAATGTAGGAGTTGCCTCATGGGTCGTAGAAGTCTCCCTCTCTGGTAGTTTGTCCAGCCCCCAAGAGTTTGGGGTCATTCTGTGGGAAGGGAAGAGTCCTGTTTTCTGCTTCATGTGTCCCCCCAGTAGAGGGATTCTGGAGCATAGCAGTGGGTACTGACAACTGGAATACTCGCTCTCTGGTTAAGCCTGGGGGCCTATGGATATGACAAGCCCCATATGCAGGATCTTGGTCCAGCCACTGAGAGGCGTTACTTTAATACGGGACTCACGCTACAGGTCACAATGCATGTCTGTGCCCTAGGCGGCCCTCAAGCACTGGCGTGGCCTTTCCGCCAATGCAGGTTTTCCCACATTGAACGTTGGACAACATGCCAACCACATTGTTTCTGGCCATGGGGAAGGAGGAATTCTAATTTCTGCATCATGTTCACCCCTGGGCAGTAATTGGTGATAAGGTCTAGGTTCTGAAGCCTGAAAACCGAGGTTGGGAAGAGATGACAAACTACAGCCATAGCGGGTCCCTTGTGTCCAGGTTGGAGCCAGCTGTCTAGGTGTCGTTTGGGATGTCTTGTCTCAGGCTGTGCCAGACAGGGCATTCGTATTCAGGGTAGGCTGTATAATTGCTTTACAGTCGAGTGGCATGCATTAGATAATCATTTGGGGTTTCTTATTAGCAGCATAGGGCAAAGTTTTTCTTCTGGAAGGCAGGCAGAGTGCTGCATTATGGCTTCGGAATTCCCAAACTGGAGGGCTTGTGGGCCAGGAGAGTGAGGACGGAAGTCTGAGAACACAAGCTAGGCTTAGGTTTCGGGGAATGGACATGGCAGGCACACTCTGCAGAGCTGAATTGAAATCTCATGAGTCTGAAGTCAGGTCGAGGATCAGACTTTGGCTCAGGTTGGAGTTTCTGTCCATGTTGGCCCCTTCATGAAGGGGGGGGCATTATGAGGCAATGGGGATTTTCCCTCTATTAGAGTTGTGAGATGCTCCAAACCGCAAGGATTCCTTCTGTGGGATAATTAAGATTTGATGGATGGCTCCAGGACGTCTCCTAAGGTATTTTTCCAGAACAGGGTTCTAAGTATGGATGCCTCGGCAGACAGCCTCAATTCCAATTGTCTCCTAGCAACAAGAAACGTTTGATCTGCTGCCTTGGGGTAGCATCAGAGGGGGCTTTGTTGGAATGGACTTTCCTGAGGATGGTCTTATGTGAGTTGAAATGGACTTTCCTGAGGATGGTCTTAATGTTGGTTTGAGTCCATTGAGACCTTGGTATGGGGCAGTGGCTCCAGGGCCCTGAAGGATTCTCCTAACCAGAGGTGATAACAAAGCTCCAATGAGCAAGTTTTCCATGGGGAGACGAGATTTGTTCTTATTGGTGCCTCAGGAAACCACCATTTGCTGGTATTGGAAATGAGGTCTCTGAGGAGAGATGCCTGGAAACCAAAGCAATGGATCTGATTAGGGCCTAGGGGCCTGTCCGGTTCAATATTCTTCTCTGGGGACATCTTTTGTCTGAGTGGAGGTAGTTGCTCAGCTGGTTTGAGATCACACCTGTTTGTCCTGGGCGGCCTACACTATTGGGATGGCCTCGGTAACTTTGGAGGTTTTTCCTAATTTGCAAGGTTGTGGCCAATGGAATGGGAAGAATTCTCTTGAAAGGGAAGCACAGTCCTGAGGTGTGGCTCCAGGGACCCAAGTGTGGAGCGTGTGTGGTCCAGGGCTATTTGGACAAAAGTCTGAAAACACAAACTCCACTTAGGTTTCGGTCTGTAGGTATGGCCGGCCCGATATAGAGACCGAGAGGAGAACTCTTCGGGATATGAACAAAGGGCGAAAGTGAGGTGCTTGCTCATGCTTATTTTTTTCTGGATATGTGTCACCGATTGCCATGGAATGTCCGGGTGTCCTCATGGGCCATTGATGAGGATCCCTTGCTGGGGATTTGACCCAATCCCAAGAGTTTGGGGTCATTCTGTGGGAAGTGAGGAGGCCTTTCTGTTTTATGTATTTATTTATTTATTTTTTTTACCTCAGGTGGACCACCAAAAGAGGGATTCCACAGCAGAGTCCTGGGGAGGGGCGACTGGACAACCAGAACTCTGGTTAAAATTGGGACCTAAGAACATGGCAAGCCCCATATGTGGGCTCTTGGTCCAGACACTGAGAGGCCTTCCTTGAGCATAGGGCTCACATTGAGTTTCACAATGTGTTTTTGTGCCCAAGGAGCCCCTCAAGTCAGGGCGTGGCCTAAGTACCATGCTGGTTTCTCCTACACTGAACGTTGCACAATATGGCAACCACAAGTTTTTTGGCCATGGGGAAGAAGAAGGAGTTCTAATTTCTGCAACATTTTCACTCCTGGACTGTGATTGGATTTAAGGTCTAAGTTCTGAAGCCTGAAAACTGAGGTTGGGAAGAGATGAAGACCTAAGGCCATGGTGTGACTGAGTGCTCAGTGTTCGGCCAGCTGTTGAGTGTGGGTTGGGAGGTGCAGGCTCAGGCTGTGGCAGACAGGGAATTAGTGCCCAGGCTAGACTGTCTCATTGGGGTGCAGTCGAGTTTCGTGCAGGTTGGTACTCATTTGTGGTTACTGGGTAGCCCCAGAGGGCAAAGTTTTTCTTCGGGAAGGAAGACACAGTGCCACATAGTGGCTCCAGAATTCCCAGACTGGAAGGCTTGTGGGCCAGGAGTGTGAGGAAAAAATTCTGAGAACACAAGCCAGACTTAGATTTCGGGGTGAGGTGACGGCAGGAACCCTCTGCAGAGATGATTCGAGATCCCGTGTACCTGAAGACAGAGCTAGGAGCAGACGTTGGCTCAGGTTGGAGTTTCTGTCCATGACGGCCCCTTCATGAAGGGGAGGGTGTCACGAGGCCATGGAGGTTTTCCCACGATGGGAATTGTGAGATGCTCCAAACCGCAATGATTCCTTCCGTGGGACAGTCGAGACCTGCTGGATGGCTCCAGGACATCCCATAAGGAAGCTATCCAGAGCAGGGTTCTAAGGATGGATGCCTGGGCAGCCTGCCTCCCATTCCAGGTGTCTCATAGCGCCAAGGCAAGTTCGATCTGCTGGATCTAGGGGAGTAACTGAGGCGGGTGTGTTGAAATGGGTGAGTTGAGGATGGGTCATAATGTGCATTTGTGTCCATGGAGACCTTGGAATGGGGTGCTTGATCCGGGGCCTTGAGGGATGTTCATAACCGGAGGTTTTGATGGAGCTGTAAGGAGTACGTTTCCTAGGTAGAGAAGAGAATTGTTTTGATGAGTGCCTAAGGAATCTCCCATATGCTGGTATTGGAAACCAGGCCTCTGAGGAGAGATGCCTGGAAACAAAAGCAATGGATATGATTAGGGCCTAGGTGCCTGTCCGGTTCAATCTCTTTCCTGGGGATACGTGTATATGGATCTGAGGGGAGGTAGTTGCTCGGCTTGTGTCAGATCGCCCCTGTTTGTCCTGGGCAGCCTATAATATTGGGAATGGCCTCGGGATTTTGGAGTTTCTCCTAATCTATAGGGTTGTGGCCAATGGAATGGGCAGAAATCCCCTGGAGAGGGCAGGCACAGTTCTGAGTTTGGCTCTAGGGGCCCAGCCTTGAGGGTGTGTGGGCCAGTCCTGTGGGGACAGAAGTCTGAAAACACAAATTCCGCTTAGGATTGGGGACATAGGTATGGCACGCCCAATCTACAGACCGTGATAACACTTCGGGATATGAAAAAGGGTGAGTTTGAGGTGCATGCTCAGGTTTTGTCTCTGGATTTGTGTCAACAATGTGGGTCGAATGCTGGCGTGGCCTCATGGTTTGTGGACGGCTTTCCTTCTCTGAGGATTTGAACCAATCCCAAGAGTTTGGGTACATTCTGTGGGATGGGAGGTGTCCTTTCTGTTTTTTTATTTTATTTTATGTACCTCATGTGTGCCAATAAAAGAGGGATTCCAGAGCAGAGTCCTTGGTAGGGACAACTGGATAACCCCACCTCTGTTTAAGTTTGGGGGCCTAGGGGCATGGCAAGTCCAATATGTGGGCTCTTGATTCAGAAACTGAGAGGTCTTCCTTGAGGACAGGGCTCATGCTGAGGGTCACAATGCCTATTTGTGCCCAACAAGGCCCTCAAGCATGGGAAGGGCCTCATGGGCCACGCTGGATTCTCCTACACTGAACGTTGGAGAATATGCCAACCACAAGGTTTCTGGCCATGGCGAAGGAAGAGTTGTGATTTCTGCATCACGTTCACCCCTGGACAGTGATTGGAGTTTAGGTCTAGGTTCTGAAACCCGAAAACCGAGGTTGGGAAGAGATGAAGACCTAAGGACCTGATGGGTACAATGAGCTCAGTGTGTGGCTAGCTGTTGAGCGTAGGTCTGGAGGTGTGGGCTCATGCTGTGTCAGACAGGGCATTAGACAGGGTAGACTGTATATTTGGGGTGCAGTCGAGTGGCGTTCAGTTGATCCTCATTCGGGTTTCTAGGTAGCTCCATAAGGCAACGTTTTTCTTCTGGAGGGCAGGCAGAGTGCTGCATTGTGGCCCCAGTATTGCCAAATTGTAGGGCTTTTGGGCCAGGGGTGTGAGAACGGTAGTCTGAGAACACAAGCTAGGCTTAGTTTTTGGGGTGAGGGCACAGAAGGCACACTCTGCAGACCTGAATCAAGATCTCATGCACCTGAAGCCAGGGCGAATATCAGACGTTTGCTCAGGTTGGAGTTTCTGTCCATGATGGCCCCTTTATAAAGTGGAGCGTCTCAAGAGGCCATGAAGATTTTCCCACAATGGGAGTTGTGAGATGCACCAGACTGCAAAGATGCCTTCTGTGGGACACTTGAGACCTGTTGGATGGCTCTAGGATGTCCCATATGGAACGACTCCAGAGTAGGGTTCTAAGGATGGATGCCTGGGCTTCCCGCCTCCCATTCTAGTTGTCTCCTAGCAACAAGGCAGGTTTGATCTGCAGGCCCTGGGGGAGAAACCAAGGGGGATGAGTTGACATGGACTCTACCGAGGATAGATCATAATGTGGGTTTAAGTCCATGGAGACCTTGGAATGGGGCGCTTGATCCGCGGCCCTGAAAGATTCTCCTAAACAGAGGTATTTTATAGAGCTCCAAAGAGTACATTTCCTATGTGGAGACGAGATTTTTTCTATGAGTGCCTCAGTAATCCCCCATATGCTGGTATTGGTAACCAGGCCTCTGAGGAGAGATGCCTGGAAACAAAAGCAATGGATCTGATTAGGGCCTAAGTGCCTGTCCAGTTCAATCTTATTCTATGGGGATATCTGTCTCTGGGTCTGAGTGGAGGTAGTTTCCTAACTTGTGAAAGATCATCCCTGTTTGTCCTGGGCAGCCAACACTATTGGTATGGCCTCGGTGTGTTTGGAAGTTTCTCCTAATCTATAGGGTTGTGGCCAATGGAAATGGCAGAATTCCCCTGGAGAGGGAAGCCACAGTCCTTAGGTGTGGCTCCAGGGGCCCCAGCTTGGATGGTGTGTGGGCCAGGACTGTGGGGACAGAAGTCTGAAAACACAAACTCAGCATAGGTTTCGGGATGTATGTATGAAGGCTCGATCTACAGACCGTGAGAATTTTCCGGGCTATGAACAAAGGGCGAGTATGTGGCGTTTGCTCAGGCTTTTGTCTCTGGATTTTGTGCCTACGGTGGCCGTGGAACGTCGGGGTGTCCTCAAGGGCCATGGACAAGTCTTTCTCTGGTGATTTGGCCTGATCCCAAGTGGTTGGGATCATTCTGTGGATGGGAAGAGTCCTTTTTGTATTTTTTTTTTTTTTTACCTCAGGTGTCCCACCAAAGAGGGATTCCAGAGCAGTGCCCTGAGTAGGGGTGACTAGACATCTCTAACTCTGGTTGAGATTGGGGGACTAGGGGCTTGGCAAGCCCCATATTTGGTCTTTTGTTCCAGTCATTAAGAGGCTTTACATGAGGATAGGGCTCACGCTGAGGGTCACAATGTGTGTTTTTTGCAAATTGTAGCCCTCAGGCATAGGTGGGGCCTCATAGTCCATGCTGCTTTCTCCTAAAATGAACGTTGGACCACATGCCAACCACAAGGTTTCTTGCCATGGCGAAGGAGAAGTTCGGATTCTTGTATCACGTTCACTCCTGAGCAGTGAGTGGAGATAAGGTCTAGGTTCTCTGAAGGTGAAAACTGAGGTTGGGTAGAGATGATGGCCGAAAGCCATTGTGGGTTTGATATGCTCAGTGTACGGCCAGCTGTCTGGGTGTTGGACTGGAGGTCTGCCTTCAGGCTGTGTCAGACAGGGCGTTAGTGCACAGGCTAGATTGTATAATTGGGGTATGGTCGAGTGGCATGCAGGTTGTTACTCATTTGGCGTTTCTGGTTAGCCCTATAGGGCAACATTTTTCTTCTGGAGGGCAGGCAGAGTGCTGCATTGGGTCTCCAGAATTGCCAAACTGGAGGGGTGTTGCAGGATTGTGAAGACGGAAGTCTGAGAACACAAGTTAGGCTTCGGTTTCGGGGCGAGGGCACAGCAGGCACACTCTCAAGTGCTGAATCGAGATCTCGTGCTTCTGAATTCAGGGCGCGGATCAGACTTTGGCTTAGGATGGAGTTTCTGTCCATGATGGCCCATTTATGAAGGTGTGGGGCATCATGAGGAAATGGAGGTTTTCTCACAGTGGGATTGTGTGATGCTTCAAACCACAAGGATTCATTCTGCGAGACAGTCAAGACAGGTTGGTTGGATTCAAGACGTCCCATAAAGAAATTCTCCAGAGCAGGGTTCTAAGGATGGATGCCTGGGCAGCCCACCTCGCATTCCAACTGTCTCCTAGTGACAAGGCAGGTTTGATCTGCTGGCTCTGGGTGAGCAGCCGAGAGGGCTGATTTGAAATGGACTCTCCTGAGGATGGATCATAATGTAAGTTTGTGGTCCTTGGCGACCTTGGAATTGGGCCATGGTGCCAGCGCCCTGAAGGATCCTCCTAACCTGACGTATTGACACAGCTCCAAAGAACAAGTTTCTCGTGTGGAGATGAAATCTGTTCTGATTGTTTCCTTAGGAAACCCCCATTTCTGATATTGGAAACCAGGCCTCTGAGGAGAGATACATAGAAACCAAAGCAATGGATCAGAAGTTGGCTCAGGTTGGAGTTTCTGTCCATGATGGCCCCTTTATAAAGGGGAGCACCTCATGAGGCCATGTAGGTTTTCCCACGATAGGAGTTGTGAGATGCTCCAATCTGCAAGGATTCCTTCTGCAGGACAGTCAAGACCTGTTGGAAGGCTCCCAGGACATCCCATATGGAACGGCGCCAGAGCAGGATTCCAACGATGGATGCCTAGAGAGTCTGCTTTGCATTCAAGTTGTCTCCTAGCGACAAGGCAGGTTTGATATTCTGGCTCTGGGGGAGTAATCAACGGGGCTGAGTTGAAATGTACTCTCCTGCCGAATGCTCATAATGCGGTTTTGTGTCCATGGAGACCTTGGAATAGGGCGGTGGCTCCGGTTACCTGAAGCTTTCTCCTACTGGTGGTTTTTACAGAGCTCCAAAGGATAAGTTTCCCATGTGGAGACAAGATTTGTTCTGATTGGTATCTCTGGAATCCCCCATAAGCTGGTATTGGAAAACAGGCCTCTGAGGAGAGATGCTTAGAAACAAAAGCAATGGAACCAATTACGTTCTAGGGGCCTGTCCAGTTGAATACCTTTCTCTTGGAATATCTGTCTACGGGTGATTTGAGGTCGTTGCTCAGCTTGTGACAGATCACCCCTCTTTGTACTGGGCGGCCTACACTATTGGAATGGCCTCTGGGACGTTGGAGGTTTCTCCTAATCTGTAGGGTTGTGGCCAATGGAATGGGAAGAATTTCCTTGGAGAGGGCAGGCACAGTCCTGAGGTGTGGGTCCAGGGGCCTCAGCCTGGAGGGTGTATGGGACAGGGATGTCAGGATAGAAGTCTGAAAACACGGTTTGGGGACGTAGGTATTGCAGGCCCAATCTACAGACTATGAGGAGAATTTTTTGGGGCTATGACCTAAGGGTGAGGCTTATGTCTCTGGATTTTGTGTGTAAATAGTGGCCGTGGAATGTCGGGCTAGCCTCATGGGCCATGGAGGAGTCTTTCTCTCTGGGGATGGCATGATCCCATGCGATTGGGGTCATTCTGTGCGTGGGAGGAATCCTTTCTGTGTTTACTTACCTCAAATGTCCCACCAAAGAGGGATTCCAGAGCAGAGCCCTGAGTACGGTGACTAGATGTCTCTACCTCTGGTTAATATTGGGTGACTTGGGGCATGGCAGGCCCCATATGTGGGCTCATGTTCCAGCCACTGAGAGGCTTTACTTGAGGACAGGGTTCAAACTGAGGGTCCCAATGTGTGTTTGTGCCCACCGCAGCTCTTAAGCATGGGCAGGGCCTCAGGGACCCTACACTACCCTCAGGGGCCCTACTCTTACTCCTGTAGGCCCTACAGGGGTCCTACCCTGAACTTTGGATAAGATGCCAACCACAAGATTCTGGCGAGAGGGAAGGAGGAGTTATGATTTCTGCATCACGTTCACCCATGGGAAATGAGTAGAGATAAGGTCTAAGTTTCTGTAGCCTGAAAACCAGGTTGGAAAGAGATGGCAACCGAGGCCATGGCGGTTCAGATGTTCTCAGTGTACGGCAAGCTGTCTGGGTGTCGGTTGGGAATTCAGGCTTCAGGTTTCTGTCAGACAGGGCATTAGTGCACAGGCTAGACTATATAATTTGTGTACAGTTGAGTGGCATGCAGGTTTATCCTCATTTGAGGTTTCTGGGTAGACCCATAGGGCAACGTTTTTCTTCTAGAGGGCAGGCAGAGTGCAGCACTGTGTCATCGGAAATCCCAAAATGGAGGGCGTGTGGTCCAGGAGAGTGAGGACGGAAGTCTGAGAACACTAGCTATGCTTAGGTTTTGGGGTGAGGGCACAGCAGGTACACTCTGAAGAGCTTAATCAAGATCTCGTGCATCTGAAGTTAAGGCGAAGATCAGCCGTTGGGTCAGGTTGGAGTTTCTTTCCATGATCCGTCTTCATGAAGTTTGGGGGCATCATGTGACCTTGGAAGCTTTCCATGATATGAGTTGTGAGGTGGTCCATGAACAAGGACTCCTGTGGGACAGTCGACACATGTTGGATGGCTCAAGGATGTCCCATAAGGAACGACGACGCAAGACAGGGTTCTAAGGGTTTCTAAGGATCTCTAAGGAGAGATGCCTGGAAACCAAAGCAGTAGATCCGATAGGTGCCTATGGGCCTGCTCGTTCCTTTTTACCTCTGGGGACATCAGTCTATCGTTCTGAGTGGCGGTAGGTGCTCAGATGGGCCCAGATTGCCCCTGCTTGTCCTGAGAAGCCACAAATATTGGGATGGCCTCAGGGACTTTGGTGGTTTATCCTATTAGTAGGGTTGTGGCCATTGGAATGGGCACATACAATTCCCTTGGAGAGGGCAAGCACAATCTTCATGTTTGGCTCCAGGGTCCTGAACCTGTAGTGTGTGTAGGACTGAAAACCGAGATTGAGAAGAGTTGACGAACTAAGGCCATGACGGGTCTGATGTGCTCAGTGTGCGGCCTGCTGTCTGGGTGGAAACAGGAGGTCCAGGCTCAGGCTGTGTCAGAGGGGCCATTAGGGCCCAGGTCAGCCTATATATGTGGGGTACAGCCGAATGGCGTGCAGGCTGAATGCTGGTTTCTCCTACACTGAACGTTGGACAACATGTCAACCACAAGGTTTCTTGCCATGGGTAAGGAAGAGTTCTGATTTCTGCATCACAGTCACGCCTGGGCAGTGATTGGAGATAAGGTCTAGGTTCTGAAGCCTGAAAACAGAGGTAGGGAGGAGATGATGACCTAAGGCCATGGCGGGTCTGATGTGCTCAGTGTGCGGTCAGCTGTCTGGGTGTTGGTCACGAGGTCCGGGCTCAGGTTGTCAGACAGTGCATTAGTGCCCAGGTTAGACTATACATTTTGGGTGCATTCGAGTGCCGTGTAGGTTCTTATCTGAAGAACTCTTCAGGATATGAAGAATGAGCGAGTCTGAGGCGCATGCTGAAGGCTTTTGTCTCTGGATTTTGTATCAGCGATGGCAGTGGAATGTTGGGGAGGCCTCATGGGCCATGGACGAATCTTGCTCTCTGTGGATTTGGCCCGATCCCAATTGTTTTTCGTCAATCTGTGGGATGGGAGGACTCTTTTTCAGGTTTGTTACCTCAGGGGTCCCACGAAAAGAGGAATTCCAAAGGAGAGCCCTGGGGAAGAGTGAAGGGACAACCCGAACTATGGTTAAAAATTGGGGCCTAGGGGCATGGCAAGCCCTATATGCTGTCTCTCCATCCAGCCACTGAGAGGACTTACCTGAGGACTGCGCTCAGGCTGAGGATCACAATGTGTGTTTGTTGCCAACGTGGCTCGCAAGCATGTGTGGGGCCTCATGGGCCACACTGGTTTCAAGTACACTGAACCTTGGACAACATGCCAACCACAAGGTTTCTTGCCATGGGGAAAGAGTTCTGATTTCTGCATCATTTTCAAACCCGGGCCGTGATTGGAGATAAGGTCTAGGTTCAGAAGCCTGAAAACCGAGACTGAGAAGAGATGACGTTAAGGCCATGGCGGGTCCGTTGTGCTCAGTGTGCGGCCAGCTGTCTGGGTGAGGCCAGGAGGTCCAGGCTCAGACTGTGTCAGAAAGGGCATTAGTGCCGAGGACAGCCTATATATTTGGGGTACAGCCGAATGGCATGCAGGTTGATCCTCATTTGGGGTTTCTGGGTAGGCCCAGAGGGCAATGTTTTTCTTCTGGAAAACAGGCACAGTGCTGTATTGTAGTTCTGGATTGCCATACTGGAGGGCTTGTGGGCCAGTAGTCTGAGGACGGAAGTCTGAGAAGCCAAGCTATGCCTAGGTTTCTGGGTGAGGATATGGCAGGAACAATCTACAGACCTGAATCGAGATCTCGTGCTTCTGAAGTCAGGGCAAGGATCAGATGATCGCTCAGGTTGGACATTCTGATCCTGATGGCCCCTTCTTGAAGGGGGAGGGTGGATCACAAGGCCATGGAGGTTTTCCCACGATGGGAGTTGTGAGAAGCTCCCAACTGCAAAGATTCTTCTGCAGGACAATTGAGACCTGTTGGTTGGCTCCAGGACAATGATTCCGAGCAGGGTTCTAAGGATGGATGGCTGGGTAGCCCCACCTCGCATTGCAATTGTCTGCAAGCTACAAGACAGGTTAGATCTGCTGGATCTGGGGGAGTAATCGAGGAGGCTGAATTGAAATGGACTCTCCCGTGGATGTGTCCTAATGGATTTTGTGTCCTTGGAGACCTTGGAATGAAGCGGTGGCACTGGGGCCCTGAAGGGTTCTCCTAAAGAGAGGCTTTCACACAGCTCCATCGTGCAAGGTTCCCATGTGTAGATGAGATTTGTTCTGATGGGTGAGTCAAGAAACAGCCATATGCTGGTACTGAAATCCAGGCCTCTGAGGAGAGATGCCTGGAAACCAAAGCAATGGATCCGATTAGGGCCTAGGGGCCTGTTCGTTCCTTTTTACCTCTGGGGATATCAGTCTACAAGTCTGAGTGCAGGTAGGATCTCAGATGGGCTCAGATTGCTCCTGTTTGTCCTGGGAAGCCACCACTATTGGGATGGCCTCAGGGACATTGGAGGTTGATCCTATTAGTAGCGTTGTGGCCATTGGAATGGGCACACAGAATTCCCTTGGAGAGGGCAATTACAGTCCTCAGCCTGGCTCCAGGGGCCTAAGCCTGTAGGCTGTGTAGGCCAGGGCTGTTTGGACAATTGTCTGAAAACACAAACTCGGCTTATGTTTCGGGTCATAGGTATGGCAGGACTGATCTACAGACCATGAGGAGAACTAACTATTTGGGATAAGAAAAAAGGGCGAGGGTGAGGCTCTTGCTCAAGATTTTGTCTCTGGATATCGTGTCACTCATGGTCGTGAAATTTCCGGGTGACTTCATGTGAAATGGACGAGTCTTACTCTCTGGGGGTTGACCCCATCCAAAGAGTTTGGGGTCATTCTGTGGGATGGAAGAAGTCCGTTGTTCTGTTGTTGTTGATTTGTTTTGTTTTGTTTTTTCAACCTCAGGTGTCCCTCAAATGAGGGATTCCAGAATAGAGCCATGGGGAGGGGCGACTGGACAACCAGAAATCTGGTTAAAAATTGGGGCCTAGGGATATGTCAAGCCCATTATGACATCTAATGGTCAAGCCACTGAGAGGACGTACTAGAGGACAGGACTCACGCTGATGGTCACAATGCGTGTTTATGTCCTCGTCGCACTCAAGACCTTATCTCAAATCACGGCCCGGGTTTGATAATGATGCAGAAATAAGAACTCTTTCCCCATGGCAAGAAACCTTGTGGTTGGCATGTTGTCCAAGGTACAGTGTACTGGAAACCAGTGCGGCCCATGAGGCCCCGCCCATGCTTGGAGGCCACATTGGTCACAAAGCACATTGTGACCCTCAGCCTGAGCCCAGTCCTTAGGTAAGGCCTCTCAGTGGCTGGATGGAGAGACAGCATATTGGGCTTGCCATGCCCCTAGGCCCCAATTTTTAACCATTGTTCGGGTTTTCCCTTCAATATTCCCCAGGGCTCTGCTCTGGAATTCCTATTTTGGTGGGACTCCTGAGGTAAGAAACCTGGAAGGAGTCCTCACATCCCACAGATTGATGAAAAACAATTGGGATCGGGCCAAATCCACAGAGAGCGAGATTCGTTCATGGCCCATGAGGCCTCCCCAACATTCCACTGCCATCGCTGATACAAAATCCAGAGACAAAAGCCTGAGCACGCGCATCAGATTCGCTCATTCTTCATATCCTGAAGAGTTCTTCAGTTAAGAACCTACACGGCACTCTAATGCACCCAAAATATATAGTCTAACCTGGGCACTAATGCACTGTCTGACAACCTGAGCCCAGACCTCGTGACCAACACCCAGACAGCTGACCGCACACTGAGCACATCAGACCCGCCATGGCCTTAGTTCATCATCTATTCTCTACCTCAGTTTTCAGGCTTCAGAACCTAGACCTTATCTCCAATCACTGCCTAGGGGTGACTGTGATGCAGAAATCAGAACTCTTCCTTACCCATGGCAAGAAACCTTGTGGTTGCCATGTTGTCCAACGTTCAGTGTAGGAGAAACCAGCATTCACCCTGAGGCCTGTCCATTCTTGAGTGCCACGAGGGCATAATCACAAATTGTGACCCTCAGCGTGAGTCCTGTCCTCTAGTACGTCCTCTCAGTGGCTGGATCATTAGATGACATAATGGGCTTGACATGTCCCTAGGCCCCAAATTTTAACCAGATTTCTGGTTGTCCAGTCTCCCCTCCCGAGGGCTCTACTCTGGAATCCCTCATTTGGTGGGACACCTGAGGTTGAAAAACAAAACAAAACAAATCAACAACAACAGAACAACGGACTTCTTCCGTCCCACAGAATGACCCCAAACTCTTTGGACGGGGCCAAACCCCCAGAGAGTAAGACTCGTCCATTTCCCAAGAAGTCACCCAGGAATTTCACGACCATGAGTGACACGATATCCAGAGACTAAAACTGGAGCAAGAGCCTCACACTCGCCCTTTTTTCATATCCGGAATAGTTCTCCTCATGGTCTGTAGATCAGTACTGCCATACCTATGACTCGAAACATAAGCCGAGTTTGTGTTTTCAGACAACTGTCTAAACAGCCCTGACCTACACACCCTAAAGGCTCCGGTATCTGGAACCCAACCTGACTACTGTTTTTGCCCTCTCCAAGGGAATTGTGTGTGCCCATTCCAATGGCCACAACCTTACTAATAGGATAACTTCCTTGAGGCCATTCCAATATTTGTGGCTTCCCATGACAAACAGGGCATCTGGGCCCATCTGAGCACCTACCGGCACTCAGACCCGTAGACTGATGTCCCCTGAGGTAAAAAGGAACGAACAGGCCCCTAGGCACCTATCGGATCCATTGCTTTGGTTTCCATGCATCTCTCCTCATATGCCTGGGTTTCAATAACAGCATATGGCTGTTTCTTGACACCCATCAGAACAAATCTCATCTACACATGGGAAACTTGCACGATGGAGCTGTGTGAAAGCCTCTCTTTTGGAGAACCCTTCAGTGCCCCAGTGCCACCGCTATATTCCAAGATCTCCATAGACACAAAATCATATTAGGACACATCCACGGGAGAGTCCATTTCAACTCAGCCTCCTCGGTTGCTCCCCCAGAACCAGCAGATCTGACCTGTCTTGATGCTTCGAAACAATTGGAATGCGAGGTGGGCTACCCAGCCATCCATCCTTAGAACCCTGCTCGGAATCGTTGTCCTGGAGCCTACCAACAGGTCTCAGTTGCCCTGCAGAAGAATCTTTGCAGTTGGGAGCTTCTCACAACTCCCATCGTGGGAAAACACCCATGGCCTCGTGATCCACCCCACCTTCAAGTGGGGCCTCAGGGACAGAATGTCCAAACTGAGCGATCGTCTGATCCTCGCCCTGACTTCAGACGCACGACATCTCCATTCAGGTCTGTAGATTGTGTCTCCCATGTCCTCACCTAGAATTCTAGGCCTAGCTTGGTTTCTCAGACTTCCGTCCTCAGACTACTGAGCCACAAAACCTCCAGTTTGGCAATCCAGGACTACAATGCAGCACTCTGCCTGCCCTCCAGAATAAAAACATTGCCCTCTGGGGCTACCCAGAAACCCCCAATAAATATCTACCTGTACGGCATTCGGATGTACCCCCAAAAATATAGGCTGACCTGGGAATTAATGCCTTTCCTGACACAGCCTGAGCCTGGACCTCCTGGCCCCACCCAGACAGCTGGCCGAACACTGAGCACATCGGACCCGCCATGGCCTTAGTTCATCATCTCTTCTCAACCTCGGTTTTCAGGCTTCAGAACCAAGACCTTATCTCCAATCACGGGCCGGGTTTGAAAATGATGCAGAAATCAGAACTCTTTCCCCATGGCAAGAAACCTTGTGGTTGGCATGAGGTCCAAGGTTCAGTGTCGTTGAAACCAGTGTGGCCCATGAGGCCAGCCCCATGCTTGCGGGCCACATTGGTCACAAACACACATTGTGACCCTCAGTCTGAGTCAGGTCCTCAGGTAATGTCTCTCAGTGGCTGGTTGGAGAGACAGCATATTGGTCTTGCCATGCCCCTAGGCCCCAATTTTTAACCGTAGTTCAGGTTGTGTCTTCACTCTTCCCCCAGGGCTCTGCTTTGGAATTCCTCTTTCGGTGGGACAGCTGAGGTAACAAACCTGAAAGGAGTCCTCCCTTCCCTCAGATTGACGAAAAACAATTGGGATCGGGCCAAATACAGAGAGCAAGATTCGTCCATGGCCCATGAGGCCTCCCCAACATTCCACGGCCATCGCTGATACAAAATCCAGAGACAAAAGCCTGAGCACGCGCCCTCAGACTCGCTCATTTATCATATCCTGAAGAGTTCTTCATATAAGAACCTACACGGCACTCGAATGCACACAAAATATATAGTCTAACCTGGGCACTAATGCACTGTCTGACAACCTGAGCCCGGAGCTCATGACCAACACCCAGACAGCTGACCGCACACTGAGCACATCAGACCCGCTATGGCCTTAGGTCATCATCTCTTCCCTACCTCAGTTTTCAGGCTTCAGAACCTAGACCTTATCTCCAATCACTGCCCAGGGGTGACTGTGATGCAGAAATCAGAACTCTTCCTTACCCATTACAAGAAACCTTGCGGTTGGCATGTTGTCCAACGTTCAGTGTAGGAGAAACCAGCATTCATCCTGAGGCCCCGCCCATTCTTGAGTGCGACGAGGGCATAAACACGCATTGTGACCCTCAGCGTGAGTCCTGTCCTCTAGGACGTCCTCTCAGTGGCTGGACCATTAGATGTCATAATGGGCTTGACATGTCCCTAGGCCCCAATTAATAACCAGATTTCTGTTTGACCAGTCGCCCCTCCCAGGGCTCTACTCTGGAATCCCTCATTTGGTGGAACACGTGAGGTTGAAAAACAAAACAAAACAAATCAACAACAACAGAACAACGGACTTCTTTCATCCCACAGAATGACCCCAAACTCTTTGGATGGGGCTAAACCCCAGAGAGTAAGACTCGTTCATTTCCCATGAAGTCACCCGAAATTTCACGACCATGAGTGACACGATATCCAGGGAAAAAACTTGAGCAAGAGCCTAACTCTCGCCCTTTTTTCATATCCCGAAGAGTTCTCCTCATGTTCTGTAGATCAGTCCTGCCATACCTATGACCCGAAAAATAAGACGAGTTTGTCTTTTCAGACAACTTTCCAACACCCCTGGCTTACACAAGCTACAGGCTCAGGGCCCTGGAGCCAAACCTGACGAATGTGCTTGCCTTCTCCATGGGAATTGTATGTGCCCATTCCAATGGCCACAACCCTACTAAGCGATAAACCTCCAAAGTCCCAGAGGACATCCCAATATTTGTGGCCTCCAAGGACAAACAGGGGCAATCTGGGCCCATCTGAGCACCTACCTGCACTCAGATCCGTAGACTGATGTCCCCAGAGGTAAAAGGAACGAACAGGACCCTAGGCAAATATGGGATCCATTGGTTTGGCTTGCAGGCATCTCTCCTGGATTTCAATAACAGCATATGGCTGTTTCTTGACTCACCCATCAGAACAAATCTCATCAACACATGGGAAACTTGCACGATGGAGCTGTGTGAAAGCCTCTCTTTAGGAGAACCCTTCAGGACCCCAGTGCCACCGCTTCATTCGAAGGTCTCCATAGACACAAAATCATATTAGGACACATCCACGGGAGAGTCCATTTCAACTCAGCCTCCTCGGTTGCTCCCCCAGATCCAGCAGATCTAACCTGTCTTGTTGCTTGGAGACAATTGGAATGCGAGGTGGGCTACCCATCCATCCATCCATAGAACCCTGCACGAAAATGTTTTCCTGGAGCCAACCAACAGGTCTCAATTTTCCTGCAGAAGAATCTTTGCAGTTGGTAGCTTCTCACAACTCCCCTCGTGGGAAAACCCCCATGGCCTCGTGACCCAACCCCTTTCAAAAAGGGGCCATCAGGGACAGAATGTTGAACCTGAGCGATCGTCTGATCCTCGCCCTGACTTCAGAAGCAGGAGATCTTGATTCAGGTCTCGAGATTGTGCCTGCCATATTCTCACCCAGAAACCTAGGATAGCTTGGTTTCTCAGAATTCCCTCCTCAGACTACTGGCCCACAAGCCCTCCAGTTTGGCAATCCAGAACTACAATGCAGCTATCTGCCTTCCCTCCAGAAGAAAGAAATTGCCCACTGGGGTTACCCAGAAACCCCCAATGAGGATCAACATGCACGGCATTCGGCTGTACCCCCAATATATAGGCTAACCTGGGCTCTAATGCCCTTTCTGACACAGCCTGAGCCAGGACTTCCTGGCCCCACCCAGACAGCTGGCCGCACACTGAGCACATCGGACCCGCCATGGCCTTAGGTCGTCATCTCTTCTCAACCTCGGTTTTCAGGCTTCAGAAGCTAGACCATATCTCGAATCACTGCCCGGGTTTGAAAATGATTCAGAAATCAGAACTCTTTTCCCATGGCAAGAAACCTTGTGGGTGGCTTATTGTCCAAGTTTCAATGTAGTTGAAACCAGTGTGGTCCATGAGGCCCCGCCCATGTTTGCGGACCACATTGGTCACAAACACACATTGTGACTCTCAGCCTGAGCCCAGTCCTCAGTTAAGGCCTCTCAGTGGCTGGATGGAGAGATAGCATATTGGGCTTGCCATGCCTCTAGGACCCAATTTTTAAACATAGTTCTGGTTGTCCCTTCACTCTTCCCCAGGACTCTGCTTTGGAATTCCTCTTTTGGTGGGACCCCTGAGGTTACAAACCTGAAAGGAGTCCTCCCATCCCACAGATTGACGAAAAACAATTGGGATCGGGCCAAATCCAGAGAGAGCAAGATTCGTCCATGTCCCATGAGGCCTCCCCAACATTCCACGGCCATCGCTGATACAAAATCCAGAGACAAAAGCATGAGCACGCTCCTTAGACTCGCTCATTCTTCATATCCTGAAGAGTTCTTCAGATAAGAACATACACGGCACTAGAATGCACCCAAAATATATAGTCTACCCTGGGCACTAATGCACGGTCTGACAACCTGAGCCTGGACCTCGTGATTAACACCCAGAGAGCTGACCGCACCCTGAGCACTTCCGACCAGCCATGGCCTTAGGTCATCTTCTCTTCCGTACCTCAGTTTTCAGGCTTCAGAACCTAGACCTTATCTCCAATCCCTGCCCAGGGGAGTCTGTGATGCAGAAATCAGAACTCTTCCTTACCCATGACAAGAAACCTTGTGGTTGGCATGTTGTCCAACGTTCAGTGTAGGAGAAACCATCATTCACACTCAGGTCCCGCCCATTATTGAGGGCGAAGAGGGCATAAACACGCATTATGACCATCAGCGTGAATCCTGTCTTCTAGTACGTCCTCTCAGTGGCTGGACCATTATAAGTCATAATTGGCTTGACATTTCCCTAGGCCCCAATTTTTAAATCAGATTTCTGGTGGTCCAGTCTCCACTCCCCAGGGCTATACTCTGGAATACTCCATTTGGTGGTACACCTGAGGTTAAAAAACAAAACAAAACAAATAAACAACAAAAGAACAACGGACTTCTTCCATCCCACAGAATGATGACAAACTGTTTAACGGGGCCAAACCCCCAGAGAGTAAGACTCGTCCATTTGCCATGAAGTCATCCGGAAATTTCACGACCATGAGTGACACGATATCCAGAGAAAAAAAACTTGAGCAAGAGCCTCACACTCGCCCTTTTTTCATATCCCGAAGAGTACCCTCATGGTCTGTAGATCAGTCCTGCCATACCTATGACCCGAAACATAAGCCGAGTTTGTGTTTTCAAACAACTGTCCAAACAGCCCTGGCCTACACACCCTACAGGCTCAGGCCCCTGGAGCCAAACCTGACGACTGTGCTTGCCCTCTCCAAGGGAATTGTGAGTGCCCCCACCAATGACTACAACCCTACTAAGAGGATAAACCTCCAAAGTCCCTGAGGCCATCCCAATATTTGTGGCTTCCCAGGACAAACAGGGGCAATCTGGACCCATCTGAGCACCTACCCGCACTCAGACCCGTAGACTGATGTCCCCAGAGGTAAAAAGGAACGAACAGGCCCCTAGGCACATATCGGAATCATTGCTTTGGCTTCCAGGCATCTCACCTCAGAGGCCTGGATTTCAATAACAGCATATGGCTGTTTCTAGACTCACCCATCAGAACAAATCTCATCAACACATGGGAAACTTGCACGATGGAGCTGTGTGAAAGCCTCTCTTTAGGAGAACCCTTCAGGGCCCCAGTGCCACCGCTTCATTCCAAGGTCTCCATAGACACAAAATCATATTAGGACACATCCACGGGAGAGTCCACTTCAACTCAGCCTCCTCGGTTGCTCCCCCAGATCCAGCAGATCTAACCTGTCTTGTTGCTTGGAGACAATTCAAATGCGAGGTGTGCTACCCAGCCATCCATCCTCAGAACCCTGCTCGGAATCATTGTCCTGGAGCCAACCAACAGGTCTCAATTGTCCTGCAGAAGAATCTTTGCAATTGGGAGCTTCTCACAACTCCCATCGTGGGAAAACCCCCATGGCCTCATGATCCACCCCCCTTCAAGTAGGGGCCATCAGGGACAGAATGTCCAACCTGAGTGATCCTCTGATCCTCGCCCTGACTGCAGATGCACGAGGTCTCGATTCAGGTTGTAGATTGTGCCTTCCATATCCTCACCCAGAAACCTAGGCCTAGCTTGGGTTCTCAGACTTCCGTCCGCAGACTACTGGCCCACATGCCCTCCAGTTTGGCAATCCAGAACTACAATGCAGCACTCTGCCTGCCCTCCAGAAGAAAAACATTGCCCTCTGGGGATACCCAGAAACCGCAAATGAGGATCAACGGGGCACGCCATTCTGCTGTACCCCAAATATATAGGCTGACCTGGTCACTAATGCCCTTTCTGAAACAGCCAGAGCCCGGACCTCTTGGCCCCCCCCAGACACAGCTGGCCACACACTGAGAACATCGGACCTGCCATGGCCTTAGGTCGTCATCTCTTCTCAACCTCGGTTTTCAGGCTTCAGAACCTAGATCTTATCTCCAATCACGGCCCGGGTTTGAAAATGATGCAGAAATCAGAACTCTTTCCGCATGGCAAGAAACCTTGTGGATGGCATGTTTTCCAAGATTCAGTGTAGTGGAAAGCAGTGTGGCCCATGGGGCCCCAACCATGCTTGCGGGCCACATTGGTCACAACACACATTGTGACACCTCAGCCTGACCCCAGTCCTCAGGTAAGGCCTCTCAGTGGCTGGATGGAGAGACAGCATATTGGGGCTTGCCATGCCTCTAGGCCCCAATTTTTTAACCGTAGTTCAGGTTGTCTCTTCACTCTTCCCCAGGGCTCTGCTTTGGAATTCCTCTTTTCGTGGGACACCTGAGGTAACAAACCTGAAAGGAGTCCTCCCATCCCACAGATTGACGAAAAACAATTGGGATTGGGCCAAATCCACAGAGAGCAAGATTCGTCCATGGCCCATAAGGCCTCCCCAACATTCCAAGGCCATCGGTGATACAAAATCCAGAGACAAAACCTGAGCACGCGCCTCAGAATCACTCATTCTTCATATCCTGAATAGTTCTTCAGATCAGAACCTACACGGCATTCGAATGCACCCAAAATATTTAGTCTAACCTGGGAACTAATGCACTGCCTGCAATCTGAGCCCGGACCTCTTGACCTACACACAGACAGCTGACTACACACTGAGCACATCAGACCCGCCATGGCCTTAGGTCATCATCTCTTCCCTACCTCAGTTTTCAGGCTTCAGAACCTAGACCTTATCTCCAATCACTGCCCAGGGGTGACTGTGATGCAGAAATCAGAACTCTTCCTTACCCATGGCAAGAAAACTTGTGTTTGGCATGTTGTCCAACGTTCAGTGTAGGAGAAACCAACATTCACCCTGAGGCCTCGCCCATTCTTGAGTGCGACGAGGGCATAAACACGCATTGTGACCCTCAGCGTGTGTCCTGTCCTCTAGTATGACCTCTCAGTGGCTGGACCATTAGATGTCATAATGGACTTGACATGTCCCTAGGCCCCAATTTTTAACTAGATTTCTGGTTGTCCAGTCGCCCCTCCCCAGGGCTCTACTCTGGAATCCCTCATTTGGTGGGGCATCTGAGGTTGAAAAACAAAACAAAACAAATCAACAACAACAGAACAACGGACTTCTACCATCCCACAGAATGACCCCAAAATCATTGGACGGGGTCAAAACCCCAGAGAGTAAGACTCGTCCATTTCCCATGAAGTCACCCGGAAATTTCACGACCATGAGTGACACGATATCCAGAGACAAAAACTTGAGCAAGATCCTCACACTCGCCCTTTTTTCATATCCTGAAGAGTTCTCCTCATGTTCTGTAGATCAGTCCTGCCATACCTATTACCCGAAACATAAGCCGAGTTTGTGTTTTCAGACAACTGTTCAAAGCGTTGGCCTACACACCCTACAGGCTCAGGCCCCTGGAGCCAAACATGGAGACTCTGCTTGCCCTCTCCAAGGGAATTGTATGTGCCCATTCCAATTGCCACAACCCTACTAATAGGATAAACCTCCAAAGTCCCTGAAGCCATCCCAATATTTGTGGCTTCCCAGGACAAACAGGGGCAATCTGGGCCCATCTGAGCACCTACCGGCACTCAGACCCGTAGACTGATGTCCCCAGAGAGAAAAAGGAACGCACAGGCCCATAGGCACCTATCGGATCTATTGCTTTGGTTTCCAGGCATCTCTCCTTAGAGATCCTTAGAACCCTTAGAACCCTGCTCTTGCGTCTTTCCTTATGGGATATCCTTGAGCCATCCAACAGGTGTCGAATGTCCCACAGGAGTCCTTGTTCATGGACCACCTCACAACTCATATCATGGAAAGCTTCCAAGGTCACATGATGCCCCCAATCTTCATGAAATAGGATCATGGAAAGAAACTCCAACCTGAGCCAACGGCTGATCCTCGCCTTGACTTCAGATGCACGAGATCTTGATTAAGCTCTTCAGAGTGCACCTGCTGTGCCCTCACCCCAAAACCTATGCATACCTAGTGTTCTCAGACTTCCGTCCTCACTCTCCTGGACCACACGACCTCCATTTTGGGATTTCCGATGACAAAGTGCTGCACTCTGCCTGCCTCTAGAAGAAAAACGTTGCCCTATGAGTCTACCCAGAAACCTCAAATGAGGATAAACCTGCATGCCACTCAACTGTACACCAATTATATAGTCTAGCCTGTGCACTAATGCCCTGTCTGACACAACCTGAAGCCTGAATTCCCAAACCAACACCCGGACAGCTTGCTGTACACTGAAAACATCTGAATGGCCATGGCCTTAGGTTGCCATCTCTTTCCAACCTGGTTTTCAGGCTACAGAAACTTAGACCTTATCTCTACTCATTTCCCATGGGTGAACGTGATGCAGAAATCATAACTCCTCCTTCCCTCTCGCCAGAATCTTGTGGTTGGCATCTTATCCAAAGTTCAGTGTAGGACCCCTGTAGGGCCTACAGGAGTAGTAGTAGGGCCCCTGAGGGTAGTGTAGGGTCCCTGAGGTCCTGCCCATGCTTAAGAGCTGCGGTGGGCACAAACACACATTGGGACCCTCAGTTTGAACCCTGTCCTCAAGAAAAGCCTCTCAGTGGCTGGACCATGAGCCCACATATGGGGCCTGCCAAGCCCCAAGTCACCCAATCTTAACCAGAAGTAGAGACATCTAGTCACCCCTACTCAGGGCTCTGCTCTGGAATCCCTCTTTGGTGGGACATTTGAGGTAAGTAAACACAGAAAGTATTCCTCCCACCCACAGAATGACCCCAATCACTTGGGATCAGGCCATCCCCAGAGAGAAAGACTCCTCCATGGCCCATGAGGCCAGCCCGACATTCCACGGCCACTATTGACACAAAATCCAGAGACATAAGCCTCACCCTTAGGTCATAGCCCAAAAAATTCTCCTCATAGTCTGTAGAGCGGGCCTGCCATACCTACGTCCACAAACCGTGTATTCAGACTTCTATCCTGACATCCCT
This sequence comes from Mustela putorius furo, assembly GCF_011764305.1. Classification (NCBI taxonomy): domain Eukaryota; kingdom Metazoa; phylum Chordata; class Mammalia; order Carnivora; family Mustelidae; genus Mustela; species Mustela putorius. The sequence goes on along the minus strand of NW_025422270.1, from coordinate 53,052 downwards.
GTCCCACACATCCTCCAGGCTGAGGCCCCTGGAGCCACACCTCAGGACTGTGCCTGCCCTCTCCAAAGAAATTCTTCCCATTCCATAAGCCACAACTCTACAGATTAGGAGAAACCTCCAAAGTCCCAGAGGCCATTCCAATAGTGTAGGCCGCCCAGTACAAAGAGGGGTGATCTGTCACAAGCTGAGCAACGACCTCAACTCACCCGTAGACAGATATTCCAAGAGAAAGGTATTCAACTGGACAGGCCCCTAGAACGTAATTGGTTCCATTGCTTTTGTTTCTAAGCATCTCTCCTCAGAGGCCCGTTTTCCAATACCAGCATATGGGGGATTCCAGAGATACCAATCAGAACAAATCTTGTCTCCACATGGGAAACTTATCCTTTGGAGCTCTGAAAAAACCCTCCAGTTAGGAGAAACCTTCAGGTAAACCGGAGCCACCGCCCTATTCCAAGGTCTCCATGGACACAAACCCACATTATGACCATTCCGCAGGAGAGTACATTTCAACTCAGCCCCTTTGATTACTCCCCCAGAGCCAGAATATCAAACCTGCCTTGTCGCTAGGAGACAACTGGAATGCAAAGCAGACTCTCTAGGCATCCATCGTTGGAATCCTGCTCTGGCGCCGTTCCATATGGGATGTCCTGGGAGCCTTCCAACAGGTCTTGACTGTCCTGCAGAAGGAATCCTTGCAGATTGGAGCATCTCACAACTCCTATCGTGGGAAAACCTACATGGCCTCATGAGATGCTCCCATTTATAAAGGGGCCATCATGGAAAGAAACTCCAACCTGAGCCAACTTCTGATCCATTGCTTTGATTTCTATGTATCTCTCCTCAGAGGCCTGGTTTCCAATATCAGAATATGGGGGTTTCCTAAGGAAACAATCAGAACAGATCTCATCTCCACATGAGAAACTTGCTCTTTGGAGCTGTGTCAATACCTCAGGTTAGGAGGATTCTCCAGGACGCTGGCACCATGGACCAATTCCAAGGTCTCCAAGGACACAAACTTACATTATGATCCAACCTCAGGAGAGTCCATTTCAAATCAGCCCTCTCGGCTGCTCACCCAGAGCCAGCAGATCAAACCTGCCTTGTCACTAGGAGACAGTTGGAATGCGAGGTGGGCTGCCCAGGCATCCATTCTTAAAACCCTGCTCTGGAGAATTTCTTTATGGGACGTCTTGAATCCAACCAACCTGTCTTGACTGTCTCACAGAATGAATCCTTGTGGTTTGAAGCATCACACAATCCCACTGTGAGAAAACCGCCATTTCCTCATGATGCCCCACACCTTCATAAATGGGCCATCATGGACAGAAACTCCATCCTAAGCCAAAGTCTGATCCGCGCCCTGAATTCAGAAGCACGAGATCTCGATTCAGCACTTGAGAGTGTGCCTGCTGTGCACTCGCCCCGAAACCTAAGCCTAACTTGTGTTCTCAGACTTTCGTCTTCACAATCCTGGCCACACCCCTCCAGTTTGGCAATTCCGGAGACACAATGCAGCACTCTGCATGCCCTCCAGAAGAAAAATGTAGCCCTATAGGGCTAACCAGAAACGCCAAATGAGTAACAACCTGCATGCCACTCGACCATACCCCAATTATACAATCTAGCCTGTGCACTAAAGCCCTGTCTGACACAGCCTGAGGGCAGACCTCCAGTCCAACACCCAGACAGCTGGCCGTACACTGAGCATATCAAACCCACAATGGCTTTCGGCCATCATCTCTACCCAACCTCAGTTTTCACCTTCAGAACCTAGACCTTATCTCCACTCACTGCTCAGGAGTGAACGTGATACAAGAATCAGAACTTATCCTTCGCCATGGCAAGAAACCTTGTGGTTGTCATGTGGTCCAACGTTCATTGTAGGAGAAAGCAGCATGGACTATGAGGCCCCACCTATCCCTGAGGGCTACAATTTGCACAAACACACATTGTGACCCTCAGCGTGAGCCTTATCCTCATGTAAAGCCTCTTAGTGACTGGAACAACAGCCCACATATGGGGCTTGCCAAGCCCCTAGTCCCCCAATCTCAACCAGAGTTAGAGATGTCTAGTCACCCCTACTCAGGGCACTGCTCTGGAATCCCTCTTTGGTGGGACATCTGAGGTAAAAAAAAAAAAATACAGAAAGGACTCTTCCCATCCACAGAATGATCCCAATAACTTGGGATCAGGCCAAATCACCAGAGAGAGACTTTTCCATGGCCCTTGAGGACACCCCGACGTTCCACGGCCACCGTAGGCACAAAATCCAGAGACAAAAGCCAGAGCAACGCCATATACTCGCCCTTTGTTCATAGCCCGGAAAAATTCTCACGGTCTGTAGATCGAGCCTTATATATACATCCCCCAAACCTAAGCTGAGTTTGTGTTTTCAAACTTCTGTCCCCACAGTCCTGGCCCACACACCATCCAAGCTGGGGTCCCTGGAGCCACACCTGAGGACTGTGGCTTCCTTCTCCAGGGGAATTCTGCCATTTCCATTGGCCACAACCCTATAGATTAGGAGAAACCTCCAAACACCCCGAGGCCATCCCAATAGTGTTGGCTGCCCAGGACAAACAGGGATGATCTTTCACAAGTTAGGAAACTACCTCCACTCAGACCCAGAGACAGATATCCCCATAGAATAAGATTGAACTGGACAGGCACTTAGGCCCTAATCAGATCGATTGCTTTTGTTTCCAGGCATCTCTCCTCAGAGGCCTGGTTACCAATACCAGCATATGGGGAATTACTGAGGCACTCATAGAAAAATCTCGTCTCCACATAGGAAATGTACTCTTTGGAGCTCTATAAAAACCTCTGTTTAGGAGAATCTTTCAGGGCCGCGGATCAAGCGCCCCATTCCAAAGTCTCCATGGACTTAAACCCACATTATGATCTATCCTCGGTAGAGTCCATGTCAACTCATCCCCCTTGGTTTCTCCCCCAGGGCCTGCAGATCAAACCTGCCTTGTTGCTAGGAGACAACTAGAATGGGAGGCAGGCTGCCCAGGCATCCATCCTTAGAACCCTACTCTGGAGTCGTTCCATATGGGACATCCTAGAGCCATCCAACAGGTCTCAAGTGTCCCACAGAAGGAATCATTGCAGTCTGGTGCATCTCACAACTCCCATTGTGGGAAAATCTTCATGGCCTCTTGAGACGCTCCACTTTATAAAGGGGCCATCATGGACAGAAACTCCAACCTGAGCAAACGTCTGATATTCGCCCTGGCTTCAGGTGCATGAGATCTTGATTCAGCTCTGCAGAGTGTGCCTTCTGTGCCCTCACCCCAAAAACTAAGCCTAGCTTGTGTTCTCAGACTACCGTCCTCACACCCCTGGCCCAAAAGCCCTACAATTTGGCAATACTGGGGCCACAATGCAGCACCCTGCCTGCCCTCCAGAAGAAAAACGTTGCCTTATGGAGCTACCTAGAAACCCGAATGAGGATCAACTGAACGCCACTCGACTGCACCCCAAATATACAGTCTACCCTGTCTAATGCCCTGTCTGACACAGCATGAGCCCACACCTCCAGACCTACGCTCAGCAGCTAGCCACACACTGAGCTCATTGTACCCATCAGGTCCTTAGGTCTTCATCTCTTCCCAACCTCGGTTTTCGGGTTTCAGAACCTAGACCTAAACTCCAATCACTGTCCAGGGGTGAAAGTAATGCAGAAATCACAACTCTTCCTTCGCCATGGCCGGAAACCTTGTGGTTGGCATATTCTCCAACGTTCAGTGTAGGAGAATCCAGCGTGGCCCATGAGGCCCTTCCCATGCTTGAGGGCCTTGTTGGGCACAAATAGGCATTGTGACCCTCAGCATGAGCCCTGTCCTCAAGGAAGACCTCTCAGTGTCTGAATCAGGAGCCCACATATTGGACTTGCCATGCCCCTAGGCCCCCAAACTTAAACAGAGGTGGGGTTATCCAGTTGTCCCTACCAAGGACTCTGCTCTGGAATCCCTCTTTTATTGGCACACATGAGGTACATAAAATAAAATAAAAAAACAGAAAGGACACCTCCCATCCCACAGAATGTACCCAAATTCTTAGGATTGGGTCCAATCCTCAGAGAAGGAAAGCCGTCCACAACCCATGAGGCCACGCCAGCATTCGACCCACATTGTTGACACAAATCCAGAGACAAAACCTGAGCAAGCACCTCAAACTCACCCTTTTTTCATATCCCGAAGTGTTATCACGGTGTGTAGATTGGGCGTGCCATACCTATGTCCCCAATCCTAAGCGGAATTTGTGTTTTCAGACTTCTGTCCCCACTGGCCTGGCCCACACACCCTCAAGGCTAGGCCCCTAGAGCCAAACTCAGAACTGTGCCTGCCCTCTCCAGGGGATTTTTGCCCATTCCATTGGCCACAACCCTATAGATTAGGAGAAACTCCAAAATCCCGAGGCCATTCCCAATATTATAGGCTGCCCAGGACAAAGAGGGGCGATCTGACACAAGCCGAGCAACTACCTCCCCTCAGATCCATAGACACGTATACCCAGGAAAGAGATTGAACCGGACAGGGACCTAGGCCCTAATCATATCCATTGCTTTTGTTTCCAGGCATCTCTCCTCAGAGGTCTGGTTTCCAATACCAGCATATGGGAGATTCCTTAGGCACTCATCAAAACAATTCTCTTCTCTACATAGGAAACGTACTCTTTAGAGCTCCATCAAAACCTCTGGTTATGAACATCCCTCAAGGCCCCGGATCAAGCACCCCATTCCAAGGTCTCCATGGACACAAATGCACATTATGACTCATCCTCGACTCACCCATTTCAACACACCCGCCTCGGTTACTCCCCTAGATCCAGCAGATCGAACTTGCCTTGGCGCTATGAGACACCTGGAATGGGAGGCAGGCTGCCCAGGCATCCATCCTTAGAACCCTGCTCTGGATAACTTCCTTATGGGATGTCCTGGAGCCATCCAGCAGGTCTCGACTGTCCCACGGAAGGAATCATTGCGGTTTGGAGCATCTCACAATTCCCATCGTGGGAAAACCTCCATGGCCTCGTGACACCCTCCCCTTCATGAAGGGGCCGTCATGGACAGAAACTCCAACCTGAGCCAACGTCTGCTCCTAGCTCTGTCTTCAGGTACACGGGATCTCGAATCATCTCTGCAGAGGGTTCCTGCCGTCCCCTCACATCACCCCGAAATCTAAGTCTGGCTTGTGTTCTCAGAATTTTTTCCTCACACTCCTGGCCCACAAGCCTTCCAGTTTGGGAATTCTGGAGCCACTATGTGGCACTGTGTCTTCCTTCCAGAAGAAAAACGTTGCCCTCTGGGGCTACCCAGTAACCACAAATGAGTACCAACCTGCACGAAACTCGACTGCACCCCAATGATACAGTCTAGCCTGGGCACTAATTCCCTGTCTGCCACAGCCTGAGCCTGCACCTCCCAACCCACACTCAACAGCTGGCCGAACACTGAGCACATCAGTCACACCATGGCCTTAGGTCTTCATCTCTTCCCAACCTCAGTTTTCAGGCTTCAGAACCTAGACCTTAAATCCAATCACAGTCCAGGAGTGAAAGTGTTGCAGAAATTAGAACTCCTTCTTCCCCATGGCCAGAAAACTTGTGGTTGCCATATTGTGCAACGTTCAGTGTAGGAGAAACCAGCATGGTACATTAGGCCACGCCCTGACTTGAGGGGCTCCTTGGGCACAAAAACACATTGTGAAACTCAATGTGAGCCCTATGCTCAAGGAAGGCCTCTCAGTGTCTGGACCAAGAGCCCACATATGGGGCTTGCCATGTTCTTAGGTCCCAATGTTAACCAGAGTTCTGGTTGTCCAGTCGCCCCTCCCCAGGACTCTGCTGTGGAATCCCTCTTTTGGTGGTCCACCTGAGGTAAAAAAAAAAAAAAAACCAAAAAAAAAAACAAAAAAACAGAAGGCCTCCTCCCTTCCCACAGAATGACCCCAAACTCTTGGGATTGGGTCAAATCCCCAGAAAGGGAGCCTCATCGATGGCCCATGAGGACACCTGGACATTCCATGGCAATCGGTGACACATATCCAGAAAAAAATAAGCATGAGCAAGCACCTCACTTTCGCCCTTTGTTCATATCCCGAAGAGTTCTCCTCACGGTCTATATATCGGGCCGGCCATACCTACAGACCCAAACCTAAGTGGAGTTTGTGTTTTCAGACTTTTGTCCAAATAGCCCTGGACCACACACGCTCCACACTTGGGTCCCTGGAGCCACACCTCAGGACGGTGCTTCCCTTTCAAGAGAATTCTTCCCATTCCATTGGCCACAACCTTGCAAATTAGGAAAAACCCCCAAATTTACCGAGGCCATCCCAATAGTGTAGGCCGCCCAGGACAAACAGGTGTGATCTCAAACCAGCTGAGCAACTACCTCCACTCAGACAAAAGATGTCCCCAGAGAAGAATATTGAACCGGACAGGCCCCTAGGCCCTAATCAGATCCATTGCTTTGGTTTCCAGGCATCTCTCCTCTGAGGCCTCATTTCCAATACCAGCAAATGGTGGTTTCCTGAGGCACCAATAAGAACAAATCTCGTCTCCCCATGGAAAACTTGCTCATTGGAGCTTTGATATAACCTCTGGTTAGGAGAATCCTTCAGGGCCCTGGTGCCACTGCCCCATACCAAGGTCTCAATGGACTCAAACCAACATTAAGACCATCCTCAGGAAAGTCCATTTCAACTCATTTAAGACCATCCTCAGGAAAGTCCATTCCAACTCAGCCCCCTCTGATGCTACCCCAAGCCAGCAGATCAAACGTTTCTTGTTGCTAGGAGACAATTGGAATTGAGGCTGTCTGCCCAGGCATCCATACTTAGAACCCTGTTCTGGAAAAATACCTTAGGAGACGTCCTGGAGCCATCCAACAAATCTTAATTGTCCCACAGAAGGAATCCTTGCGGTTTGGAGCATCTCACAACTCTAATAGTGGGAAAACCCCCATGGCCTCATAATGCCCCCCCCTTCATGAAGGGGCCAACATGGACAGAAACTCCAACCTGAGCCAAAGTCTGATCCTCGACCTGACTTCAGACTCATGAGATCTCAATTCAGCTCTGCAGAGTGTGCCTGCCATGTCCATTCCCCCGAAACCTAAGCCTAGCTTGTGTTCTCAGACTTCCGTACTCAGTCTCCTGGCCCACAAGCCCTCCAGTTTGGGAATTCCGAAGCCACAATGCAGCACTCTGCCTGCCTTCCAGAAGAAAAAACTTTGCCCTATGCTGCTAATAAGAAACCCCAAATGATTATCTAATGCATGCCACTCGACTGTAAAGCAATTATACAGCCTACCCTGAATACGAATGCCCTGTCTGGCACAGCCTGAGACAAGACATCCCAAACGACACCTAGACAGCTGGCTCCAACCTGGACACAAGGGACCCGCTATGGCTGTAGTTCGTCATCTCTTCCCAACCTCGGTTTTCAGGCTTCAGAACCTAGACCTTATCTCCAATTACTGCCCAGGGGTGAACGTGATGCAGAAATTAGAATTCCTCCTTCCCCATGGCCAGAAAACAATGTGGTTGGCATGTTGTCCAACGTTCAATGTGGGAAAACCTGCATTGTCGGAAAGGCCACGCCAGTGCTTGAGGGCCGCCTAGGGCACAGGATGCATAGTGACCTGTAGCGTGAGTCCCGTATTAAAGTAACGCCTCTCAGTGGCTGGACCAAGATCCTGCATATGGGGCTTGTCATATCCATAGGCCCCCAGGCTTAACCAGAGAGCGAGTATTCCAGTTGTCAGAACCAACTGCTATGCTCCAGAATCCCTCTACTGGGGGGACACATGAAGCAGAAAACAGGACTCTTCCCTTCCCACAGAATGACCCCAAACTCTTGGGGGCTGGACAAACTACCAGAGAGGGAGACTTCTACGACCCATGAGGCAACTCCTACATTAAACGGCCATTGTGTACAAAATATCCAGAGACAAAAGACTGAGCGACTGCCTCCCTCTCACCCTTCTTTCATATCCAGAGGAGCTCCCCTCACGGACTGTAGATCAGGCCTGCCATAACCTCGGCCCCAAACCTGAGCTGAGTTTGGGTTTTTGGATGTCTGTCTGCACAGCCGTGGCCCACACCGCCTCCAGGCTGGGGTCTCTGGAGCCACACCACAGAACTGTGCCTGCTCTCTCCTAAGAAACTGCCCGTTCCATTGGCCACAACTCTACAAAATAGTAGAAACCTCAAGGTCCCCAAGGACATCCCACTACCACAAGCCGCACTGGACAAACAGGGGCATTATGACACCAGCTGAGCAACTACTACCTCCATGCAGACACACAGACTGATATCCGCAGAGACAGAAGATTGAACCAGACAGGCCCCTAGGCCCTATTATGAACTCTTGCTTTGGTGTCCAGGTATCACTCCTCAGAGGCCTGGGTTCGAAGACCAGCATATGGGGCTATCCGGAGGCACCAGATAGAACACCTCTCATCTCCACATGGAAAGCTTCCTTGTTGGAGTTGTGTCAAACCCTTTGGGTTGGAGAATCCTGCAGAGTCCCTTAGCTACTGCCACATTCCAAGGTCTCCATGGCCACCAACCCACATTATGACTCATCCTCTGGAAAGTCCATTTAATCTCAGCCTTCTGGGTAGCTCACCCAAGAGCCCGCAGATTGAGCGTGCCTTGTGTCTCGTTGCTCTATGGGGATCTCCATAAACCCCAAATGAGGATCAACCTGCTCGGTTCTCGACCTCACCCCAATTGGATTGTTCGGGTTGTCCATTCATCCCTCCCCAGAGCTCTGCTTTGGAATCCCTCTTTTGGTGGGACACCTGAGGTAACAAAACTAAAAGGACTCCTCCCATCCTTCAGATTGACCCCAAACAATTGGGATTGGACCAAATTCACAGATAGGAAGTCTCGTCCATGGCCCATGAGGCCTCCCTGAGATTCCACAGCCATCGTTGACAACAAATCCAGAGACAAAAGTCTGAGCAAGCGCCTCACACTCACTCTTTTGTCGTATCCCGAAGAGTTCTCCTCACGGTCTGTAGATCGGGCCTGCCATACCTACTTCCCAAACCTAAGCCGAGTTTATGTTTTCAGACTTCTGTCCCCACATTCCTGGCCCACAGACCCTTCAGGCTGGGGCCCCTGGAGCCACACATCAGGATTGTGCCTGTCCATACCACGGTAATTCTGCCCATTCCATTGTCCACAATCGTACAAATTAGGAAAAACCTCCAGAGTCCCCAAGGACATCCCAATAATGTAGGCCGCCCAGGACAAACAAGGGTCATCTGAAACCAGCTGAGCATCTACCTCTACTCAGCGTAGATGGATGTCCCCAGAGAAGAAGATTGATTCAGACAGGCCCCTAGGCCTGAATCAGATTCATTGCTTTCGGTTACAGGTATCTCTCCTCAGAGGCCTGGTTTCCAATATTAGCATATGGGGATTTCATGAGGCAGCAATCAGAACAAATCTCTTCTCCACATGCGAAAATTATCCTTTGAAGATGTCTCAAAACCTCCAGTTAGGAGAATACTTCAGGGCCTGTGTGCCACTGCCCCATTACAAGGTCTCCATAGACACAAAAACACATTAGGACCCATCCACAGGAGAGTCCATTTCAACTGAGCGTATTCGGTTGCTCCGCGAGATCCAGCAGATCTAACTTGTCTTGTTGCTAGGAGACAATTGGAATGTGAGGTGGCCTACCCGCCATCCATCCTTAAAACCCTGCTCGGAATCATTGGCCTGGAGCCAACCAACAGGTCTCAATTGTCCTGCAGAAGAATCTTTGCAGTTGGGAGATTATCAGAACTCCCGTCGTGAGAGAACCCCCATGGCCACATGATCCCCCCCCCTTCATAAAAGGGCCATCATGAACATAAGGACCGACCTGAGCGATCGTCTGATCCTCACCCTGACTTCAGATGCACGAGATCTCGGTTCAGGTCTGTAGATTGTGCCTGCCATGTCCTCACCCAGAAACCTAAGCCTTGCTTGTGTCCTCAGACTTCTGTACACAGACTACTGGCTCACAAGCCCTCCAGTTTGGCAATCCAGAACTACAATGCAGCACTCTCTACCTGCCCTGCAGAAGAAATACATTGCCCTCTGGGGCTACCCTAGAAACCCCATATGAAGATCAACCTGCACGACACTTGTCTATACCCAAAATATATAGGATGACCTGGGCAATAATGCCCTTTCTGACACAGCCTGAGCCTGGACCACCTAGGCCCACCCAGACAGCTGGCTACAAACTGAGAACTTCAGACCCCCCATGGCCTTAGGTCGTTATCCCTTCCCAACCTCAGTTTTCAGGCTTCAGAACCTAGACCTTATCTCCAATCACTGCCCAGGTTTGAAAATGATGCAGAAATCAGAACTCCTTCCCGATGGCAGGAAAACTTGTGGTTGTCTTGTTGTCCAACGTTCAGTGTAGTGGAAACCAGTGTGTCCCTTGAGACCCTGCCATTGCTCGCGGTCCAGATAGGTAGCAAACACACATTGTGACCCTCAGCCTGAGCCCAGTCCTCAGGTAAGGCCTCTCAGTGGCTGGATGAAGAGACAGCATATTGGGCTTGCCATGCCCCTAGGCCCCAATTTTTAACCATAGTTCGTGTTGTCCCTTCACTCTTCCCCAGGGCTCTGCTCTGGAATTCCCCTTTTGGTGGGACACCTGAGGTAACAACCCTGAAAGGAGTCCTCCATCCAACAGATTGACGAAAAACAATTGGGATTGGGCCAAATCCACAGAGAGCAAGATTCGTCCATGGCTCATGAGGCCTCCTCGACATTCCACGGCCATCGCTCAAACAAAATCCAGAGACAAAAGCCTAAGCATGTGTATCAGACTCGCACTATCTTCATATGCTGAAGATGTCTTCTCATGGTTTGTAGACCGGGCCTGCCATACCTACGTCCCCAAACATAAGCTGAGTTTGTGTTTTCAGATTTCTGTCCTCAAAGTCCTGGGCCACACACCATCCAGGCTGGGGACCCTGGAGCCACACATTAGGACTGTGCCAACCCAATCCATGGGAATTCTGCCCATTCCATTGTCCAAAATCGTACAAATTAGGAGAACCCTCCAAAGACCCTGAGGCCATCCCAATAGTATAGGTCGCCCGGGACAAAAAAGGGCAGTCTGACACCAGCTGAGCATCTACATCCACTCATACCCTAGAAGGATGTCCCCAGAGAAGAAGATTGAACCAGACAGGACCCTAGGCCAAAATCGGATCCATTGCTTTGGTTTACAGGCATGTCTCCTCAAAACCCTGGATTCCAATACCAGCATTGGGGTTTTCCTGAGGCACCCATCAGAACAAACCTCGTCTCCACAAGGAAACTTGTGCATGGGAGCTATGTCAAAAGCGTAGGAGAATACTTCAGGGTCCCGGTGCCACCGCCCCATTCCAAGGCACTCATGGACACAAACACACATTAGAACCATCCTCAGGAAAGTCCATTTCAACTCAGCCACCCCGGTTGCTCCCGCAGAGCCATCAGATCTAAACTGTCTTGTCGCTAGGAGAATTTTGGAATGCGAGGCGGGCTTCCCAGGCATCCATCCTTGAACGTTGGTCTGGACTCATCCATATGGGATGTCCTGGAGCTGTCCAACAGGCCTCAATTATCCCGCAGAAGGAATCCTTGGAGGGGGCATCCCACCACTCCCAACGTGGGAAAAACCTCCACGGCCCTAGATTCGGCTCCATTTATGAAGGGGCCGTCATGAACAGAAAATCCAAGCTGAGCCAACGTCTGATCGTCGCTGTGACTTTCAGATGCATGAGATATTGCTTCAGATCTTCAGGAGGTACATGCCGTGCCCTCGCCCTGAATCCCAAGTCTAGCTGTCCCTAGGACCCAATTTTAACCAGATTTCTGGTTGTCAAATCGCCCCTCCCCACGGCTCTACTCTGGAATCCCTCATTTGGTGGGACCCCTGAGTTTGAAAAACAAAACAGTCAAAACAACAACAACAAAAAACGGACTTCTTCCGTCCCACAGAATGACCGCAAACTCTTTGGATTGCGCCAAACCCCCAGGGAGTAAGACTCGTCCATTTCCCATGAAGTCACCCGGAAATTTCAAGACCATGAATGGCATGATATCCAGAGATAAATACTTGAGCAAGAGCCTCACACTCGCCTTTTTTTCATATCTCGAAGAGTTCTCCTCATGGTCTGTAGATCACTCCTGCCATACCTATGACCCGAAACATAAGCCGAGTTTGTGTTTTTAGACAAATGTCCAAACAGCCCTGGCCTACACAGCCTACAAGCTTAGGCCCCTGGAGCCAAGCTGAGGACTGTACTTGCCCTCTCCAAGGGAATTCTTTGTGCCCATTCCAATGGCCACAACGCTACTAATAGGATAAATCTCCAAAATCCCTGAGGCCATCCCAAAATGGTGGCTTCCCAGGACAAACAGGATCAATCTGAGCCCATCTGAAACCTACCTGAGAACCCACCTGAGAGCCCAACTGAGAACCAACCTCAGACTTGTAGACTGATATCCCCAGAGGTAAAAAGGAACGAAAAGGCCCCTAGGCCCTAATCGGATCCATTGCTTTGGTTTCCAGGCATCACTCCTCAATGGCCTGGATTTCAGTACCAGCATATGGCTGTTTCTTGACTCACCCACCAGAACTAATCTCATCTACACAAGGAAAACTTGCACGATGGAGCTGTGTGAAAGCCTCTCTTTAGGAGAACCCTTCAGGGCCCCAGTTTCACTGCTTCATTCCAAGGTCTCCATAGACACAAAATCATATTAGGACACATCCTCGGGAGAGTCCATTTCAACTCAGCCTCTTTGGTTGCTTCCCCAGATCCAGCAGATCTAACCTGTCTTGTTGCTTGGAGACAGTTGGAATGCGAGGTGGGCTACCCAGACATCCATCATTAGCTCCCTGCTCGGAATCCTCCTGGAGCCAACCAACAGGTCTCAATTGTCCTGCAGAAGAATCTTTGCAGTTGGGAGCTTCTCACAACTCCCATCGTGGAAAAACCCCCATATCCTCGTTATCCACCCCCCCCTTGAAGAAGGGGCCATCAGGGACAGAATGTCCAACCTGAGCGATCATCTGATCCTTGCCCTACTGCAGATGCATGATATCTCGATTCAGGTCTGTAGATTGTGCCTGCCATATCCTCACCCAGAAACCTAGGCTAGCTTGGTTCTCAGAATTCCGTCCTCACACTACTGGCCCACAAGCCCTCCAATTTGGCAATCCAGAACTACAATGCAGCACTCTGCCTGCCTTCCAGAAGAAAAACATTGCCCTCTGGGGCTACACAGAAACCACAAATGAGGATTAATGGGGCACGCCATTCGGCTGTACCCCAAATATATAGTCTGACACGGGCACTAATGCCCTTTCTGACACAGCCTGAGCCTGGACCTCCTGGCCCCACCCAGACAGCTGGCCGCACACTGAGCACATCGGACCCGCCATGGCCTTAGGTCGTTATCTCTTCTCAATCTCGGTTTTCAGGCTTCAGAACCTAGACCTTATCTACAATCAAGGCCCGGGTTTGAAAATGATGCAGAAATCAGAACTCTTTCCCCATGGCAAGTAACCTTGTGGTTGGCATGTTGTCCAAGGTTCAGTGTACTTGAAATCAGTGTGGCCCATGAGGCCCCGCCCATGCTATGGGCCAAATTGGTCACAAACACACATTGTGACCCTCAGTCTGAGCCCATTCCTCAGGTAAGGCATCTCAGTGGCTGGATGGAGAGACAGCATTTTGGGCTTGCCATGCCCCTTGGCCTCAATTTTTAACCATAGTTCGGGTTGTCCCTTCTCTCTTCCTAAGGGCTCTGCTTTGGAATTTCTCTTTTGGTGGGACACCTGAGGTAACAAACCTGAAAGGAGTCCTCCCGTCCCACAGATTGACAAAAAACAATTGGGATCGGGCCAAGTGCACAGATAGCAAGATTTGTCCATGGCCCATGAGGCCTCCCCAACATTCCACGGCCATCGCTGATAAAAAATCCAGAGACAAAAGCCTGAGCATGCCCCTCAGACTCGCGCATTCTTCTATCCTGAAGAGTTCTTCAGATAAGAACCTACACGGCACTCGAATGCACCCAAAATATATAGTCAAACCTGGGCACTAATGCACTGTCTGACAACCTGAGCCCGGACCTCGTGACCAACACCCAGACATCTGACCGCACACTGAGCACATCAGACCCGCCATGGCCTTAGGTCAACATCTCTTCCCTACCACAATTTTCAGGCTTCAGAACCTAGACCTTATCTCCAATCACTGCCCAGGGGTGACTGTGATGCAGAAATCAGAACTCTTCCTTACCCATGGCAAGAAACCTTCTGGTGGACATGTTGTCCAACGTTCATTGTAGGATAAACCAGCATTCACCCTGAGGCCCCGCCCATTCTTGAGTGCGACGAGGGCATAAACACGCATTGTGACCCTCCGCGTGAGTCCTGTCCTCTAGTACGTCCTCTCAGTGGCTGGACCATTAGATGTCATAATGGGCTTGACATGTCCCTAGGCCCCAATTTTCAACCATATTTCTGGTTGTCCAGTCGCCCCTCCCAGGTCTCAACTCTGGAATCCCACATTTGGTGGGAAACCTGAGGTTGAAAAACAAAACAAAACAAATCAACAACAACAGAGCAACGGACTTCTTTCATCCCACAAAATGACCCCAAACTCTTTGGACGGGGCCAAACCCCCAGAGAGTAAGACTCGTCCATTTCCCATGAAGTCACCCGAAAATTTCACGACCATGAGTGACACGATATCCAGAGATAAAAACTTGAGCAGAGCCACCCACTCGCCCTTTTTTTATATCCCGAAGAGTTCTCCTCATGGTCTGTAGATCAGTCGTGCCATACCTATGACCCGAACCATAAGCCGAGTTTGTGTTTTCAGACAACTATCCAAACAGCCCTGGCCTGAACACCCTACAGGCTCAGGCCCTTGGAGCCAAACCTGACGACTGAGATTGCCCTCTCCAAGGGAATTGTATCTGCCAATTCCAATGGCCACAAACCCCCTAGAGTATAAACCTCCATAGTCCCTGAGGCTATCCCAATATTTGTGGCTTCCTAGGACAAATGGGGCAATCTGGGCCCATCTGAGCACCTACCGGCACTCAGACCCGTAGACTGATATGCCGAGAGGTAAAAAGGAACGAACAGGCCCCTAGGCAACTATCGGATCCATTGCTTTGGTTTCCAGGCATCTCTCCTCAGAGGCCTGGATTTCAATAACAGCATATGGCTGTTTCTTGACTCACCCATCAGAACAAATCTCATCTATACATGGGAAACTTGCACGATGGAGCTGTGTGAAAGCCTCTCTTTAGGAGAACCCGTCAGGGCCCCAGTGCCACCGCTTCATGCCAAGGTCTCCATAGACACAAAATCATATTAGGACACATCCACGGGAGAGTCCATTTGAACTCAGCCTCCTCGGTTGCTCCCCCAGATACAGCAGATCTAACCTGTCTTGTTGCTTGGAGACATATGGAATGCGAGGTGGGCTACCCATCCTTCCATCCTTAGAACCCTGCTTGGAATCATTAGCCTGGAGCCAACCAACAGGTCTCAATTGTCCTGCAGAAGAATCTTTGAATTTGGGAGCTTCTCACAACTCCCATCATGAGAAAACACCCATGGCCTCGTGATCCCCCCCCCCCTTCATAAAGTGGCCCTCAGGGACATAAGGTCCAACCTGAGCGATCGTCTGATCCTCACCATGATTTCAGATGCACGAGATATCGGTTCAGATCTGTAGATTGTGCCTGCCATGTCCTCACCCAGAAACCTAAGCCTAGCTTGTGTCCTCAGACTTCCATCCTCAGACTAATGGCCCACAAGCCCTCCAGTTTGGCAATCCAGAATTACAATGCAGCACTCTGCCTGCCCTCCAAAAGAAAAACATTGCCTTCTGGGGCTACCCAGAAACCCCAAATGAAGATCAACCTGCACGCCACTTGGCTGTACCCAAAATATATAGGCTGACCTGGGCAATAATGCCCTTGCTGACAGAGGCTGAATCTGGACCTCCTGGCCCACCAATACAGCTGGCCGCTCACTGAGCACATAGGACCAGCCAATGCCTTAGGTCGTTATCTCTTCCCAGCCTCGGTTTTCAGGATTTAGAACCTAGACCTTATCTCTAATCACTGCCCATGTTTGAAAATGATGCAGAAATCAGAACTCTTTCCCCATGGCAAGAAACCTTGTAGTAGGCTTGTTGTATAATGTTCAGTGTAGTGGATACCAGTGTGTCCAATGAGGCCCTGCCATTGCTCGTGGGCCACATAGGTGGCAAACACACATTGTGACCCTCAGCCTTAGCCCAGTCCTCAGGTAAGGCCTCTCAGTGGCTGGATGGAGAGACAGCATATTGGGCTTGCCATGCCCCTAGGCCCCAATTTTTAACAATAGTTCGGGTTGTCCCTTCACTCTTCCCCAGGGCTCTGCTTTGGAACTCCTCTTTTGGTGGGACACCTGAGGTAACAACCCTGAAAGGAGTACTCCATCCAACAGATTGACGAAAAACAATTGGGATTGGGCCAAATCCACAGAGAGCAAGAATCGTCCATGGCCCATGAGCCTCCTCGACATTCCACGGCCATTGCTGAAACAAACTCCAGAAACAAAAGCCTGAGCAAGCGCCTCAAATTCGCACTATCTTCATATGCTGAAGATGTCTTCTCATGGTTTGTAGATCGGGCCTGCCATACCTACGTACCCAAACATAAGCTGAGTTTGTGTTTTCAGACTTCTGTCCTCAAAGTCCTGGGCCACACACCATCCAGGCTGGGGACCCTGGAGACACACATTAGGACTGTGCCTACCCAATCCATGGGAATTCTGCCCATTCCATTGTCCAAAACCTCCACGGCCTCTAGATTCGGCTCCCTTCATGAAGGGGCCGTCATGAACAGAAAATCCAAGCTGAGCCAACGTCTGATCCTCGCTCTGACTTCAGATGCATGAGATATTTTCCTAAATTAGGAGATAATTTCCTAAATTAGATATTCTCCTAAATTAGGAGAACCCTACAAAGTCCCTGAGGCCATCCCAATATTATAGGTCGCTCGGGACAAAAAAGGTCAGTCTGTCACCAGCTGAGCATCTACCTCCACTCATAACCTAGATGGATGTCCCCAGAGAAGAAGATTGAACCAGACAGGACCCTAGGCCAAAATCGGATCCATTACCTTGGTTTACAGGCATGTCTCCTCAAAACCCTGGATTCCAATACAAGCATTGGGGTTTCCTGAGGCACCCATCAGAACAAACATCGTCTCCACAAGGAAACTTGTGCATGGGAGCTATGTCAAAAGCTTAGGAGAATACTTCAGGGTCCCGGTGCCACCGCCCCATTCCAAGGCACTCATGGACACAAACACACATTAGAACCATCCTCAGGAAAGTCCATTTCAACTCAGCCACCCCGGTTGCTCCCGCAGAGCCATCAGATCTAAACTGTCTTGTCGCTAGGAGAATTTTGGAATGCGAGGCGGGCTTCCCAGGCATCCATCCTCGAACGTTGGTCTGGACTCATCCATATGGGATGTCCTGGAGCTGTCCAGCAGGTCTCAATAGTCCCGCAGAAGGAATCCTAGGAGGGGGCCTTCCACCACTCCAACGTGGGAAAACCTCCACGGCCTCTAGATTCGGCTCCCTTCATGAAGGGGCCGTCATGAACAGAAAATCCAAGCTGAGCAAACGTCTGATCCTCGCTCTGACTTCAGATGCATGAGATATTCCTTCAGATCTTCAAGAGGTACATGCCGTGCCCTCGCCCTGAATCCCAAGTCTAGCTTGTGTTCTCAGACGTCCGTCCTCACACTCCTGGCCCCGAAGCCCACAAGTTTGGCAATTCCAGACCATCATTGCAGCATTCTGCCTGCCCTCTAGAAAGAAAATATTGCCCAATGAGCTGCCCGGGCACATTAAATGAGAATAAACCTACATGGCACTCGAATGTACCCATATTATATAGTCTAACCTGGGCAGTAATGCACTGTCTGACACACCCTGAGCCGGGACCTCCTGAGCAACACCCAGACAGCTGAGACACTTTGAGCCCATAAGACCCACCGTGGCCTTAGGTCATCATCTCTTCACTACCTCAGTTTTCAGGCTTCAGAACCTAGACCTTATCTCCAATCACTGCCCAGGGGTGACTGTAATGCAGAAATCAGAACTCTTCCTTACCCATGGCAAGAAACCTTATGGTTGGCATGTTGTCCAACGTTCAGTGCAGGGGAAACCAGCATTCACCCTGAGACCCCGCCCATTCTTGAGTGCGACGAGGGCATTACCACACATTGTGACCCTCAGCGTGAGTCCTGTCCTCTAGTACGTCCTCTCTGTGGCTAGACCATTAGATGCCATACTGGCTTGACATGTCCCTAGGCCCCAAATTTAAACCAGATGTCTGGTTGTCCAATCGCCCCTCCCCAGCGCTCTACTCTGGAATCCCTCATTTTGTGGGACAACTGAGTTAGAAAAACAAAACAAAACAACAACCACAACAACAACAACAAAAACGGACTTCTTCCATCCCACAGAATGACCCCAGACTCTTTGGACGGAGCCAAAACCCCAGAGAGTAGGACTCGTCCATTTCCCATGAAGTCAGCCGGATATTTCATGACCATGAATGGCACGATATCCAGAGATAAAAACTTGAGCAAGAGCCTCACACTCGCCCTTTTTTCATATCCTGAAGGTTATCCTCATGGTCTGTAGATCATTCCTGCCATACCTATGACCCGAAACATAATCCGTGTTTATGTTTTCAGACAACTGTCCAAACAGCCCAGGCCTACACACCCAACAGGCTCAGGCCCCTGGAGCCAACCTGAGGATTGTACTTGCCCTCTCCAAGGGAATTCTGTGTGCCCATTCCAATAGCCAGAACCCTACTAATAGGATAAACCTCCAAAGTCCCTGAGGCCATCCCAATAGTGGTGGCTTCCCAGGACAAACAGGAGCAATCTGAGCCCATCTGAGAACCTACCTGCACTCAGACTCGTAGACTGATATCCCCAGAGGTAAAAAGGAACGAACAGGCCCCTAGGCCCTAATCGGATCCATTGCTTTGGTTTCCAGGCATCTTCCTCAGAGGACTGGATTTCAGTACCAGCATATGATTGTTTCTTGACTCACCCATCAGAACAAAACTCATCTACACATGGGAAACTTGCACGTGGGAGGTGTGTCATGCCTCTTTTAGGAGATCCCCTCAAGGCCCCAGTGCCACCGCTTCATTCCAAGGTCTCCATAGACACAAAATCATATTAGGACACATGCACGGGAGAGTCCAATTCAACTCAGCATATTCGGTTGCTCCCCGAGATCCAGCAGATCTAACTTGTCTTGTTGCTAGGAGACAATTGGAATGCGAGATGGCCTACCCCGCCATCCATCCTTAGAACCCTGCTCAGAATCATTGGCCTGGAGCCAACCAACAGGTCTTAATTTTCCTGCAGAAGAATCTTTGCAGTTGGGAGCTTCTCACAACTCCCATCGTGAGAAACCCCCTGGCCTCGTGATAACCCCCCCCCTTCATGAAGGGGCCATCAGGTACCTAAGGTCCAACCTGAGAAATAGTCTGATCCTCACCCTGACTTCAGATGCACGATATCTCGATTCAGGTCTCTATATAGTGCTTGCCATGTCCTCACCCAGAAACCTATGCCTAGCTTGTGTCTTCAGACTTCTGGACACAGACTACTTGCTCACAAGCCCTCCAGTTTGGCAATCCAGAACTACAATGCAGCACTCTACCTGCCCTGCAGAAGAAATACATTGCCCTCTGGGGCTACCCAGAAACCCCAAATGAAGTTCAACCTGCACGCCTCTTGGCTGTACCCAAAATATATAGGCTGACCTTGGCAATAATGCCCTTCCTGACAGAGACAGAGCCTGGACCTCCTGGCCCCAACCAAACAGCTTGCCGCTCACTGAGCACATAGGACCAGCCATTTCCTTAGGTCGTTATCTCTTCCCAACCTCGGTTTTCAGGATTCAGATCCTAGACCTTATCTCCAATCACTGCCCATGTTTGAAAATGATGCAGAAATCAGAACTCCTTCCCAATGGAAAGAACCTTGTGCTTGGCTTGTTGTCCAACATTCAGTGTAGTGGAAACCTGTTTGTCCTATGAGGCCCCGCCATTGCTCGTGGGCCACATAGGTGGCAAACTCACATTGTGACCCTCAGCCTTAGCCCAGTCCTCAGGTAAGGCCTCTCAGTGGCTGGATGAAGAGACAGCATATTGGGCTTGCCATGCCCCTAGGCCCCAATTTTTAACAATAGTTCGGGTTGTCCCTTCACTCTTCCCCAGGGCTCTGCTTTGGAATTCCTCTTTTGGTGGGACACATGATGTAACAACCCTGAAAGGAGTACTACATCCAACAGATTGACGAAAAACTATTGGGATCTTCCCAAATGCACAGAGAGGAAGATTCGTCCATGGCCCATGAGGCCTCCTCGACATTCCATGGCCATCGCTGAAACAAAACCCAGAGACAAAAGTCTGAGCAAGCGCCTCAGACTCGCACTTTCTTCATATCCTGAAGACGTCTTTCATGGTTTGTAGATCGGGCCTGCCATACCTACGTCCCCAAACATAAGCTGAGTTTGTGTTTTCAGACTTCTGTCCTCAAAGTCCTGGGCCACACACTATCCAGGCTGGGGACCCTGGAGACACACATTAGGACTGTGCCTACCCAATCCATGGGAATTCTTCCCATTCCATTGTCCAAAATCGTACAAATTAGGAGAAACCTCCAAAGTCCCTGAGGCCATCCCAATAGTATAGGTCGCCCCGGACAAAAAAGGTCAGTCTGACACCAGCTGAGCATCTAACTCCACTCATACACTAGATGGAAGTCCCCAGAGAAGAAGATTGAACCAGACAGGACCCTAGGCCAAAATCGGATCCATTGCTTTGGTTGACAGGCATGTCTCCTCAAAACCCTGGATTCCAATACAAGCATTGGGGTTTTCCTGAGGCACCCATCAGAACAAAACTCATCTCCACAAGGAAACTTGTGCATAGGAGCTATGTGAAAAGCTTAGGAGAATACTTCAGGGTCCCGGTGCCACCGCCCCATTTAAAGGCCCTCATGGAAACAAACACACATTAGACCCATCCTCAGGAAAGTCCATTTCAACTCAGCCACCCTGGTTGCTCCCGCAGAGCCATCAGATCTAAACTGTCTTGTCACTAGGAGACAATTGGAATGCGAGGCGGGCTTCCCAGGCATCCATCCTCGAACGTTGGTCTGGACTCATCCATATGGGATGTCCTGGGTCTGTCCAACAGGTCTCAATTGTCCCGCAGAAGGAATCCTTGGAGGGGGCATCCCACCACTCCCAACGAGGGAAAACCTCCACGCTCTCGAGAATCCACTCCCTTCATGAAGGGGCCATCATGAACAGAAAATCCAAGCTGAGCCAACGTCTGATCCTCGCTCTGAATTCAGAAGCATGAGATATTGCTTCAGATCTTCAGGGGGTACATGCCGTGCCCTCGCCCTGAATCCCAAGTCTAGCTTGTGTTCTCAGACTTCAGTCCTCACTCTCCTGGCCCACAAGCCCTCCAGTTTGGGAATTCCGAAGCCACAATGCAGCACTCTGCGCGCCCTCCAGAAGAAAAACTTTGCCCTATCCTGCTAATAAGCAACCCCAAATGATTATCTAATGCATGCCACTCGACTGTAAAGCAATTATACAGCCTACCCTGAATACGAATGCCCTGTCTGGCACAGCCTGAGACAAGACATCCCAAACGACACCTAGACAGCTGGCTCCAACCTGGACACAAGGGACCCGCTATGGCTGTAGTTCATCATCTCTTCCCAACTTCGGTTTTCAGGCTTCAGAACCTAGACCTTATCTCCAATCACTGCCCAGGGGTGAACGTGATGCAGAAATTAGAATTCCTCCTTCCACATGGCCAGAAACCTTGTGGTTGGCACGTTGTCCAACGTTCAATGTGGGAAAACCTGCATTGTCGGAAAGGCCATGCCAGTGCTTGAGGGCCACCTAGGGCACAGATATGCATTGTGACCTGTAGCGTGAGTCCCGTATTAAAGTAACGCCTCTCAGTGGCTGGACCAAGATCCTGCATATGGGGCTTGTCATATCCATAGGCCCCCAGGCTTAACCTGAGAGCGAGTATTCCAGTTGTCAGTACCCACTGCTATGCTCCAGAATCCCTCTACTGGGGGGACACATGAAGCAGAAAACAGGACTCTTCCCTTCCCACAGAATGACCCCAAACTCTTGGGGGCTGGACAAACTACCAGAGAGGGAGACTTCTACGACCCATGAGGCAACTCCTACATTAAACGGCCATTGTGGACAAAATATCCAGAGACAAAATACTGAGTGACTGCCTCCCTCTCACCCTTCTTTCATATCTAGAGGAGCTCCCCTCACGGACTGTAGATCAGGCCTGCCATAACCTCGGCCCCAAACCTGAGCTGAGTTTGGGTTTTTGGATGTCTGTCTGCACAGCCGTGGCCCACACCACCTCCAGGCTGGGGTCTCTGGAGCCACACCAAAGAACTTTGCCTGCTCTCTCCTAAGAAACTGCCCGTTCCATTGGCCACAACTCTACAAAATAGTAGAAACCTCAAGGTCCCCAAGGACATCCCACTACCGCAAGCCGCACTGGACAAACAGGGGCATTATGACACCAGCTGAGCAACTACTACCTCCATGCAGACACACAGACTGATATCCGCAGAGACAGAAGATTGAACCAGACAGGCCCCTAGGCCCTATTATGAACTCTTGCTTTGGTGTCCAGGTATCACTCCTCAGAGGCCTGGGTTCGGAGACCAGCATATGGGGCTATCCTGAGGCACCAGTCAGAACACCTCTCATCTCCGCATGGAAAGCTTCCTTGTGGGAGTTGTGTCAAACCCTTCGGGTTGGAGAATCCTTCAGAGTCCCTTAGCTACTGCCACATTCCAAGGTCTCCATGGCCACCAACCCACATTATGACTCATCCTCAGGAAAGTCCATTTAAACTCAGCCTTCTGGGTAGCTCACCCAAGAGCCCGCAGATTGAGCGTGCCTTGTCTCGACCAGGCAATGGGAAGGTGAGTTGGCGTTTCTCGGCATCCATGCTTAGGCCCCTGCTCTCGAGTCTTTCTGTATGGGGCATCCTGGAACCATCCAATAGTACTCGACTGTCCTGAAGAAGGAAACTTTGAAGTTTGGAGCAGCTCACAACTCCCAGCGTAGGGAAACCTCCCTGGCCTCATGACGCCCCCACCCCCTTCAGGAAGGGGCCGTCATGGACACAAACTCCAGCTTGAGGCAACATCTGATACTCGCCCTGACCTCAGATGCAGGAGATCTCGATTCAGCCTCTGCACAGTGGGCCCAAACCTCGTGCTACCTTGTGTTTTCAGACTTCCTTCCTCACACTCCTGGCAAACATGTCCTCAAGACTTGGAATTCTGGAACCAAAATGCAGCCCTATGCTTGCCCTCCAGAAGAAAAACGTTGCTCTATGGGGATCTCCATAAACCCCAAATGAGGATCAACCTGCTCGGTTCTCGACCTCACCCCAATTGGATTGTTCGGGATGTCCATTCATCCCTCCCCAGAGCTCTGCTTTGGAATCCCTCTTTTGGTGGGACACCTGAGGTAACAAAACTAAAAGGACTCCTCCCATCCTTCAGATTGACCCAAAACAATTGGGATTGGACCAAATTCACAGAGAGGAAGTCTCGTCCATGGCCCATGAGGCCTCCCCGAGATTCCACAGCCATCGTTGACAACAAATCCAGAGACAAAAGTCTGAGCATGCGCCTCACACTCGCTCTTTTGTCGTATCCCGAAGAGTTCTCCTCACGGTCTGTAGATCGGGCCTGCCATACCTACTTCCCAAACCTAAGCCGAGTTTGTGTTTTCAGACTTCTGTCCGCACATTCCTGGCCCACAGACCCTTCATGCTGGGGCCCCTGGAGCCACACATCAGGACTGTGCCTGTCCATACCACGGGAATTCTGCCCATTGCATTGTCCACAATCGTACAAATTAGGAAAAACTTCCAGAGTCCCCAAGGACATCCCAAAAATGTAGGCCGCCCAGGACAAACAAGGGTCATCTGAAACCAGCTGAGCATCTACCTCTACTCAGCGTAGGTGGATGTCCCCAGAGAAGAAGATTGAATCAGACAGGCCCCTAGGCCTGAATCAGATTCATTGCTTTCGGTTACAGGTATCTCTCCTCAGAGGCCTGGTTTCCAATATTAGCATATGGGGATTTCATGAGGCAGCAATCAGAACAAATCTCATCTCCACATGGGAAAATTATCCTTTGAAGAAGTCTCAAAACGTCCAGTTAGGAGAATCCTTCAGGGCCTGTGTGCCACTGCCCCATTACAAGGTCTCCATAGACACAAAAACTCATTAAGACCCATCCACAGGAGAGTCCATTTCAACTGAGCGTATTCGTTTGCTCCGTGAGATCCAGCAGATCTAACTTCTCTTGTTGCTAGGAGACAATTGGCAGGCGAGAATTCTACCACTGAACCACCAATGCATTAGGAGACAATTGGAATTTGAGGTGGCCTACCCCGCCATCCATCTTTAAAACCCTGCTCAGAATCGTTGGCCTGGAGCCAACCAACAGGTCTCAATTGTCCTGCAGAAGAATCTTTGCAGTTGGGAGCTTCTCAGAACTCCCATCGTGAGAGAACCCCCATGGCCACATGATCCCCCCCCCTTCATAAAGGGGCCATCAGGGACATAAGGTCCAACCTGAGCGATCGTCTGATCCTCACCCTGACTTCAGATGCACGAGATCTCGGTTCAGGTCTGTAGATTGTGCCTGCCATGTCCTCACCCAGAAACCTAAGACTTGCTTGTGTCCTCAGACTTCTGTACACAGACTACTGGCTCACAAGCCCTCCAGTTTGGCAATCAAGAACTACAATGCAGCACTCTACCTACCCTGCAGAAGAAATACATTGCCAGCTGGGGCTACCTAGAAACCCCAAATGAAGATCAACCTGCACGACACTTGGCTATGCCCAAAATATATAGGATGTCCTGGGCAATAATGCCCTTTCTGACACAGCCTGAGCCTGGACCTCCTGGGCCCACCCAGACAGCTGGCTACAAACTGAGAACTTCAGACCCCCCATGGCCTTAGGTCGTTATCCCTTCCCAAACTCAGTTTTCAGGCTTCAGAACCTAAACCTTATCTCCAATCACTGCCCAGGTTTGAGAATGATGCAGAAATCAGAACTCCTTCCCGATGGCAAGAAAACTTGTGGTTGGCTTGTTGTCCAACGTTCAGTGTAGTGGAAACCAGTTTGGCAATCCAGAATTATAATGCAGCTCTCTGCCTGCCCTCCAAAAGAAAAACATTGCCTTCTGGGGCTACCCAGAAACCCCAAATGAAGATCAACCTGCACGCCACTTGGCTGTACCCAAAATATATAGGCTGACTCCCGCAATAATGCCCTTTCTGACAGAGGCTGAGCCTGGACCTCCTGGCCCCACACATACAGCTGGCCGCTCACTGAGCACATCGGACCAGCCATTGCCTTAGGTCGTTATCTCTTCCCAGCTTTGTTTTTCAGGATTTAGATTCTAGACCTTATCTCCAATCACTGCCCATGTTTGAAAATGATGCAGAAATCAGAACTCTTTCCCGATGGCAAGAAACCTTGTGGTAGGCTTGTTGTATAATGTTCAGTGTAGTGGATACCAGTGTGTCCTTGAGGCCACGCCATTGCTCGCGGGCCACATAGGTGGAAAACACACATTGTGACGCTCAGCGTTAGCCCAGTCCTCAGGTAAGGCCTCTCAGTGGCTGGATGAAGAGACAGCATATTGGGCTTGCCATGCCCCTAGGCCCCAATTTTTAACAATAGTTCGGGTTGTCCCTTCACTCTTCCCCAGGGCTCTGCTTTGGAACTCCTCTTTTGGTGGGACACCTGAGGTAACAACCCTGAAAAGAGTACTCCATCCAACAGATTGACGAAAAACAATTGGGATTGGGCCAAATCCACAGAGAGCAAGAATCGTCCATGGCCCATGAGGCCTCATCGACATTCCACGGCCATCGCTGAAACAAACTCCAGAGACAAAAGCCTGAGCAAGAGCCTCAGACTCGCACTTTCTTCATATCCTGAAGATGTCTTCTCATGGTTTGTAGATCGGGCCTGCCATACCTACGTCCCCAAACATAAGCTGAGTTTGTGTTTTCAGACTTCTGTCCTCAAAGTCCTGGGCCACACACCATCCAGGCTGGGGACCCTGGAGCCATACATTAGGACTGTGCCTACCCAATCCATGGGAATTCTGCCCATTCCATTGTCCAAAATCATACAAATTAGGAGAACCTTCCAAAGTCCCTGAGGCCATCCCAATAGTATAGGTCGCCCGGGACAAAAAAGGTCAGTCTTTCACCAGCTGAGCATCTAACTCCACTCATACCCTAGATGGATGTCCCCAGAGAAGAAGATTGAACCAGACAGGACCCTAGGCCAAAATCGGATCCAAAGCTTGGGTTTACATGCATGTCCCTTCAACACCCTGGATTCCAATACAAGCATTGGGGTTTTCCTGAGGCACCCATCAGAAGAAACCTGTCTCTACAAGGAAACTTGTGCATGGGAACTATGTCAAAAGCTTAAGAGAATACTTCAGGGTCCCGGTGCCACCGCCCCATTCCAAAGCCCTTATGGACACAAACACACATTAGACCCATCCTCAGGAAAGTCCATTTCAACTCAGCCACCCCGGTTGCTCCCGCAGAGCCATCAGATCTAAACTGTCTTGTCGCTAGTAGACAATTCGAATGCGAGGCGGGCTTCCCAGGCATCCATTCTCGAACGTTGGTCTGGACTCATCCATATGGGATGTCCTGGAGCTGTCCAAAAGGTCTCAATTGTCCTGCAGAAGGAATCCTAGGAGGGGGCCTTCCACCACTCCAAACGTGGGAAAACCTCCACGGCCTCGAGAATCGGCTCCCTTCGTGAAGGGGCCGTCATGAACAGAAAATCCAAGCTGAGCCAACGTCTGATCCTAGCTCTGACTTCAGATGCATGAGATATTGCTTCAGATCTTCAGGAGGTACATGCCGTGCCCTCGCCCTGAATCCCAAGTCTAGCTTGTGTTCTCAGACTTCCGTCCTCACACTCCTGGCCCCGAAGCCCACAAGTTTGGCAATTCCGGACCATCATTGCAGCACTCTGACTGCCCTCTAGAAACAAAATATTGCCCAATGAGCTGCCCGGGCACATTAAATGAGAATAAACCTACACGGCACTTGAATGTACCCAAATTATATAGTCTAACATGGGCAGTAATGCACTGTCTGACATACCCTGAGCCGGGACCTCCTGAGCAACACCCAGACAGCTGACGGAACCATGAGCCCATAAGACCCACCGTGGCCTTAGGTCATCATCTCTTCACTACCTCAGTTTTCAGGCTTCAGTACCGAGACCTTATCTCCAATCACTGCCCAGGGGTGAGTGTGATGCAGAAATCTGAACTCTTCCTTACCCATGGCAAGAAACCTTATGGTTGGCATGTTGTCCAATGTTCAGTGTAGGGGAAACCAGCATTCACCCTGAGGCCCCGCCCATTCTTGAGTGCGACGAGGGCATAAACACGCATTGTGATCCTCAGCGTGAGTCCTGTCCTCTAGTACGTCCTATCAGTGGCTAGACCATTAGATGCCATAATGGGTTGACATGTCCCTAGGCCCCAAATTTAAACCAGATTTCTGGTTGTCCAATCGCCCCTCCCCAGGGCTCTACTCTGGAATCCCTCATTTGGTGGGACAACTGAGTTTGAAAAACAAAATAAAACAACAACAACAACAACAACAAAATGGACTTCTTCCATCCCACAGAATGACCCCAAACTCTTTGGACGGAGCCAAAACCCCAGAGAGTAGGACTCGTCCATTTCCCATGAAGTCACCCGGATATTTCATGACCATGAATGGCACGATATCCAGAGATAAAAACTTGACCAAGAGCCTCACACTCGCCCTTTTTTCATATCCCGAAGAGTTCTCCTCATGGTCTGTAGATCAGTCCTGCCATACCTAAGACCTGAAACATAATCCGAGTTTGTGTTTTCAGACAACTGTCCAAACAGCCCAGGCCTGCACACCCAACAGGCTCAGGCCCCTGGAGGCAACCTGAGTACTGTACTTGCCCTCTCCAAGGGAATTCTGTGTGCCCATTCCAATGGCCACAACGCTACTAATAGGATAAACCTCCAAAGTCCCTGAGGCCATCCCAATAGTGGTGGCTTCCCAGGACAAACAGGAGCAATCTGAGCCCATATGAGAACCTACCTGCACTCAGACTCGTAGACTGATATCCCCAGAGGTAAAAAGGAACTAACAGGCCCCTAGGCCCTAATCGGATCCATTGCTTTGGTTTCCAGGCATCTTCCTAGGGGCCTGGATTTCAGTACCAGCATATGGCTGTTTCTTGAATCACCCATAAGAACAAAACTCTTCTACACATGGGAAACATGCACGTGGGAGGTGTGTCAGGGCCTCTTTTTAGGAGACCCCTACAGGGCCCCAGTGCCACCGCTTCATTCCAAGGTCTCCATAGACACAAAATCATATTAGGATTCATGCACGAGAGAGTCCAATTCAACTCAGCATATTCGGTTGCTCCGCGAAATCCAGCAGATCTAACTTGTCTTGTTGCTAGGAGACAATTGGAAAGCGAGGTGGCCTACCCCGCCATCCATCCTTAGAACCCTGCTCAGAATCATTGGCCTGGAGCCAAACAACAGGTCTCAATTCTCCTGCAGAAGAATCTTTGCAGTTGGGAGCTTCTCACAACTCCCATCGTGAGAAACCCCCATGGCCTCGTGATACCCCCCCCCCTTCATGAAGGGGCTATCAGGAACCTAAGGTCCAACCTGAGAAATAGTCTGATCCTCACCCTGAATTCAGATGTATGAGATCTCGATTCAGGACTGTATGTTGTGCCTGCCATGTCCTCACGCAGAAACCTAAGCCTAGCTTGTGTCCTCAGACTTCTGTACACATACTACTGGCTCACAAGCCCTCCAGTTTGGCAATCCAGAACTACAATGCACCACTCTACCTGCCCTGCAGAAGAAATACATTGCCCTCTGGGGCTACCCAGAAACCCCAAATGAAGATCAACCTGCACGCCTCTTGGCTGTACCCAAAATATATAGGCTGACCTGGGCAATAATGCCCTTTCTGACAGAGCCAGAGCCTGGACCTCCTGGCCCCACCCAGACAGCTTACCGCTCACTGAGCACATAGGACCAGCCATTGCCTTAGGTCGTTATCTCTTCCCAACCTCGGTTTTTAGGATACAGATCCTAGACCTTATCTCTAATCACTGCCCAGGTTTGAAAATGATGCAGAAATCAGAACTCCTTCCCTATGGCAAGAACCTTGTGGTTGGCTTGTTGTCCAACGTTCAGTGTAGTGGAAACCTGTTTGTCCGATGAGGCCCCGCCATTGTTCAGGGGCCACATAGGTGGCAAACTCACATTGTGACCCACAGCCTTAGCCCAGTCCTCAGGTAAGGCCTCTCAGTGGCTGGATGAAGAGACAGCATATTGGGCTTGCCATGCCCATAGGCCCCAATTTTTAACCATAGTTCGGGTTGTCTCTTCACTCTTCCCCAGGGCTCTGCTTTGGAATTCCTCTTTTGGTGGGACACCTGATGTATCAACCCTGAAAGGATTCCTCCATCCAACAGATTGACGAAAAACAATTGGGATCGGCCCAAATCCACAGAGAGCAAGATTCGTCCATGGCCCATGAGGCCTCCTGGACATTCCACGGCCATCGCTGAAACAAAATCCAGAGACAAAAGTCTGAGCAAGCGCCTCAGACTCGCACTTTCTTCATATCCTGAAGATGTCTTCTCATGGTTTGTAGATCGGGCCTGCCATACCTACGTCCCCAAACATAAGCTGAGTTTGTGTTTTCAGACTTCTGTCCTCAAAGTCCTGGGCCACACACCATCCAGGCTGGAGAACCTGGAGCCACACATTAGACTGTGCCTCCCCAATCCATGGGAATTCTGCCCATTCCATTGTCCAAAATCGTACAAATTAGGAGAACCCTCCAAAGTCCCTGAGGCCATCCCAATAGTATAGGTCGCCCGGGACAAAAAAGGTCAGTCTGACACCAGCTGAGCATCTACCTCCACTCATACCATAGATGGATGTCCCCAGAGAAGAAGATTGAACCAGAACAGGACCCTAGGCCAAAATCAGATCCATTGCTTTGGTTTACAGGCATGTATCCTCAAAACCCTGGATTCCAATACCAGCATTGGTGTTTTCCTGAGGCACCCATCTGAACAAAACTCGTCTCCACAAGGAAAATTGTGCATGGGAGCTATGTCAAAAGCTGAGGAGAATACTTCAGGGTCCCGGTGCCACTGCCCCATTAAAAGGCCCTCATGGACACAAACACACATTAGGCCCATCCTCAGGAAAGTCCATTTCAACTCAGCCACCCCGGTTGATCCCGCAGAGCCATTAGATCTAAACTGTCTTATCGCTAGGAGACAATTGGAATGGGAGGCGGGCTTCCCAGGTATCCATCCTCGAATGTTGGTCTGGACTCATGCATATGGGATGTCCTGGAGCTGTACAACAGGTCTCAATTGTCCCCCAGAAGAAATCATTGGAAGGGGCATCCCACCACTCCCAACGTGGGAAAACCTCCACACTCTCAGGAATCCGCTCCCTTCATGAAGGGGTCGTCATGAACAGAAAATCCAAGCTGAGCCAACGTCTGATCCTCGCTCTGACTTCAGAAGCATGAGATATTGCTTCAGATCTTCAGGGGGTATATGCCGTGCCCTCGCCCTGAAACCCAAGTTAGCTTGTGTTCTCAGACTTCCATCCTCACACTCCAGGCCCCGAAGCCCACAAGATTGGCAATTCCGGACCATCATTGCAGCACTCTGCCTGCCCTCTAGAAAAAATATATTGCTTAATGAGCTGTCCGAGCACATTAAATGAGAATAAACCTACACGGCACTCGAATGTACCCAAATTATACAGTCTAACCTGAGCAGTAATGCACTGTCTGACACAACCTGAGCCGGGACCTCCTGAGCAACACCCAGACAGCTGACCGCACACTGAGCACATCAGACCCGCTATGGCCTTAGGTCATCATTTCTGCCCTACCTCAGTTTTCAGGCTGCAGAACCTAGACCATATCTCCAATCACTGCCCAGGGGTGATTGTGATGCAGAAATCAGAACTCCTGCTTACCCATGGCAAGAAACCTTGTGGTTGGCATGTTGTCCAACGTTCAGTGTAGGATAAACCAGCATTCACCCTGAGGACCCGCCCATTTTTGAGTGCAACGTGGGCATAAACACGCATTGTGACCCTCAGCGTGAGTCCTGTCCTCTAGTACGTCCTCTCAGTGGCTGGACGATTAGATGTAATAATGGGCTTCACATGTCCCTATTCCCCAACTTTTAACCAGATTTCTGGTTGTCCAGTCGCCCCTCCCCAGGGCTCTATTCTGGAATCCCTCTTTTGCTGGGACACCTGAGGTTGAAAAACAAAACAAAACAAATCATCAACAACAGAACAACGGAATTCTTCCATCCCACAGAATGAACCCATACTCTTTGGACGGGGCCAAACCCCCAGAGAGTAAGACTCGTCCATTTCCCATGAAGTCACCCGGAAATTTCACGACCATGAGTGATACGATATCCAGATACAAAAACTTGAGCAAGAGCCTCACACTCGCCCTTTTTTCATAACCCGAAGAGTTCTCCTCATGGTCTGTAGATCATTCCTGCCATACATATGACCCGAATCATAAGCCGAGTTTGTGTTTTCAGAAAACTCTTCAAACAGCCCTGGCCTACACACCCTACAGGCTCAGGCACCTGGAGCCAAACCTGACGACTGTGCTTGCCCTCTCCAAGGGAATTGTGTGTGCCCATTCCATGGCCACAACCCTACTAATAGGATAAACCTCCAAAGTCCCTGATAACATCCCAATATTTTTGGCTTCACAGGACAAACTGGGGCAATCTGGGCACATCTGAGCACCTACCGGCTCTCAGACCCGTAGACTGATGTCCCCATAGCTAAAAAGGAACGATCAGGCCCCTAGGCACCTCTCCGATCCATTGCTTTGGTTTCCATGCATCTCTCCTAAGAGGCCTGGATTTCAATAACAGCATATGGCTGTTTCTTGACTCACCCATCAGAACAAATCTCATCTACACATGGGAAACTTGCACGATGGAGCTGTGTGAAAGCCTCTCTTTAGGAGAACCCTTCAGGGCCCCAGTGCCACCGTTTCATTCCAAGGTCTCCATAGACACAAAATCATATTAGGAAACATACATGGGAGAGTCCAATTCAACTCAGCCTCTTCGGTTGTTCCCCCAGATCCAGCAGATCTAACCTGTCTTGTTGCTTGCAGACAATTGGAATGCGAGATGGGCTACCCAGCCATCCATCCTTAGAACCCAGCTCGGAATCATTGTGCTGGAGCCAACCAACAGGTCTCAATTGTCCTGAAGAAGAATCTTTGCAGGTGGGAGCTTTTCACAAATCCCATCGTGGGAAAACCGCCATGGCCTCGTGTTCCACACCCCTTCAAGAAAGGGCCATCAGGGACAGAATGTCCAACCTGAGCGAATGTCTGATCCTCGCCCTGACTTCGAGATGCACGAGAACTCGATTCAGGTCTCACCCAGAAACCTAAGCCTAGCTTGGGTTCTCAGACTTCCGTCCTCAGACTACTGGCCCACAAGCCCTCCAGTTTTGCAATCCAGAACTACAATACAGCACTCTGCTTGTTTTCCATAAGTAAAACATTGCCCTCTGGGGCTACCCAGAAGCCCCGATGAGGATCAACCAGTACGCCATTCGGCTGTACTCAACATATATAGGCTGAACTGGGCACTAATGTCCTTTCTGAGACAGCCTGAGTTTGGACCTCCTGGCCCCACCCAGACAGCTGGCCGCACACTGAGCTCATCGGACCTGCCATGGCCTTCGGTCGTCATCTCTTCTCAATCTCGGTTTTCAGGCTTCAGAACCTAGACCTTATCTCCAATCACGGCTCGGGTTTGAAAATGATGCAGTAATCAGAATGCTTCCCCATGGCAAGAAACCTTGTACCTGAGCTCATATGACCTGCCATGGCCTTAGGACATCCTCTATTCTCAATCTCTGTTTTCAAGCTTCAGAACCTAGACATTATCTCCAATCACGGACCTGGTTTGAAAATGATGCAGAAATCAGAACTCTTTCCCCATGGCCATAAACCTTATGGTTGGCATGTTGTCCATTGTTCAGTGTAGTTGAAACCAGTGTGGCCCATGAGGCCCGGCCCATTCTTGCGGGCCACATTGGTCACAAACACACATTGTGACCCTCAGCCTGAGCCAACATACAGGTCTCAATTGTCCTGCAGAACAATCTTTGCAGATGGGAGCTTCTCACAACTCCCATCTTGGGAAAACCCCCATGCTCTCGTGAACCACCCCCCCTTCAAGAAGGGGCCATTAGGGACAGATGTCCCACCTGAGCGATCGTCTCGATTTAGGTCTCACCCAGAAACCTAGGCCTAGCTTGGGTTCTCAGACTTCCGTCCTCAGACTACTGTCCCACAAGCCCTCCAGTTTCGCAATCCAGAACTACAATGCAGCACTCTGCCTGGCCTCTGCATGCCCTCCAGAAGAAAAACATTGCCCTCTGGGGCTACCCAGAAACCCCAAATGAGGATCAACAGGGTACGCCATTCGGCTGTACCCCAAATATATAGGCTGACCTGGGCACTAATGCCCTTTCTGACACAGCCTGATCCTTGACCTCGTGGCCCCACCCAGACAGCTGGTCGCACACTGAGCACATCGGACCCCTCATGGCCTTAGGTCGTCATCTCTTCTCAACCTCGGTTTTCAGGCATCAGAACGTAAACCTTATCTCCAATCATGCCTTGGTTTGAAAATGATGCAGAAATCAGAACTCTTTCCCCATGGCCATAAACCTTTTGGTTGGCATGTTGTCCAAGGTTCAGTGTAGTTGAAACCAGTGTGGCCCATGAGGCCCGGCTCATTCTTGCGGGCCACATTGGTCACAAACACACATTGTGACCCTCAGCCTGAGCCCAGTTCTCAGGTAAGGCTTCACAGTGGCTGGATGGAGAGAGAGCATATTGGGCTTGCCATGCCCCTAGGCCCCAATTTTTAACCATAGTTCGGGTTGTCCCTTCACTCTTCCCCAGGGCTCTGCTTTGGAATTCCTCTTTTGTTGGGACACCTGAGGTAACAAACCTGAAAGGAGTCCTCCCATCCCACAGATTGACGAAATACAATTGGGATCGGGCCAAGTCCACAGAGAGCAAGATTCGTCCATGGCCCATGTGGCCTCCCCAACATTCCACGGCCATCGCTGATACAAAATCCAGAGACAAAAGTCTGAGCACGCGCCACAGACTCGCTCATTCTACATATCCTGAAGAGTTCTTCAGATAAGAACCTACACGGCACTCGAATGCACCCAAAATATAAAGTCTAACCTGGGCACTAATGCACTGTCTGACAACCTGAGCCCGGACCTCGTGAACAACACCCAGACAGCTGACCACACACTGAGTACAACAGACCCGCCAAGGCCTTAGGTCATCATCTCTTCCCTACCTCAGTTTTCACTATTCAGAACCTAGACATTATCTATAATCACTACCCAGGGGTGACTGTGATGCAGAATCAGAACTCTTACTTACCCATGGCAAGAAACCTTGTGGTTGGCATGTTGTCCAACGTTCAGTGTAGGAGAAACCAGCTTTCACCCTGCGGCCCCGCCCATTCTTGAGTGCGACGAGGGCATAAACACGCATTGTGACCCTCTGCGTGAGTCCTGTCCTCTAGTACGTCCTCTCAGTGGCTGGACCATTAGATGTCATAATGGGCTTGACATGTTCCTAGGTCCCAATTTTTAACCAGATTTCTGGTTGTCCAGTCGCCCCTCCCCAGGGCTCGACTCTGGAATCCCTCATTTGTTGGGACACCTGAGGTTGAAAAACAAAACAAAACAAATCAAATCAACAACAGAGCAACGGACTTCTTCCATCCCACAGAATGACCCCAAAGTCTTTGGACGGGGCTAAACCCCCAGAGAGTAAGACTCGTCCATTTCCCATGAAGACACCCGGAAATTTCACGACCATGAGTGACACGATTTTCAGAGACAAAAACTTGTTCAAGAGCCTCACACTCGCCCTTTTTTCATATCCCGAAGTGTTCTCCTCATGGTCTGCAGATCAGTCCTGCCATACCTATGACCCGAAACCTAAGCCGAGTTTGTGTTTTCAGACAACTGTCCAAACAGCCCAGGCCTACACACCCTACAGTCTCAGGCCTCTGGAGCCAAACCTGACGACTGTGCTTGCCCTCTCCAAGGGAATTGTAAGTGCCCATCCAATGGCCACACCCTCCTAAGAGTATAAACCTCCAAAGTCCCTGAGGCCAACCCAATATTTGTGTCTTCCCAGGACAAATGGGGCAATCTGGGCCCATCTGAGCACCTACCGGCGCTCAGACCCGTAGACTGATGTCCAAAGAGGTAAAAAGGAACGAACACGACCCTAGGCACCTATCGGATCCATTGCTTTGTTTTCCAGGCATCTCTCCTCAGAGGCCTGGATTTCAATAACAGCATATGCCTGTTTCTTGACTCACCCATCAGAACAAATCTCATCTACACATGGGAAACTTGCACGATGGAGCTGTGTGAAAGCCGCTTTTAGGAGAACCCTTCATTCCACCGCTTCATTTCAAAGTCTCCATAGACACAAAATCATATTAGGACACATCCACGGGAGAGTCCATTTCAACTCAGACCCCTCGGTTGTTCCCCCAGATCCAGCAGATCTAACCTGTCTTGTTGCTTGGAGACAATTGGAATGCGAGGTGGGCTACCCAGCCATCCATCCTTAGAACCCTGCTCGGAATCGTTGTCCTGGAGCCAACCAACAGGTAAAAATTGTCCTGCAGAAGAATCTTTGCAGTTGGGAGCTTCTCACAACTCCCATCGTGGGAAAACCCCCATGGCCTCGTGATACACTCCCCCTTCAAGAAGGGGCCATTTGGGACAGACTGTCCAACTTGAGCGATCATCTGATCCTCGCCCACACTTCAGATGCACGAGATCTCGATTCAGGTCTGTAGATTGTGCCTGCCATATCCTCACCCGGAATCCCAGGCCTAGCTTGGGTTCTCAGAATTCCGTCCTCAGACTACTGGCCCACAAGCTCTCCAGTTTCGCAATCCAGAACTACAATGCAGCACTCTGCCTGCCCTCCAGACGAAAAACATTGACTTCTGGGGCTACCCAGAAACCCCAAATGAGGATCAACAGGGCACGCCACTCGGCTGTACCCCAAATATATAGGCTGACCTGGGCACTAATGCCCTTTCTGACACAGCCTGATCCTGGACCTCCTGGCCCAACCCAGACAGCAGGCCGCACACTGAGCACATCGGACCCCCCATGGCCTTAGGTTGTCATCTCTTCTCAACCTCGGTTTTCAGGCTTCTGAACCTAGAACTTATCTCCAATCACTGCCCACGTTTGAAAATGATGCAGACATCAGAACTCTTTCCCCATGGCAAGAAACTTTGTGGTTGGCATGTTGTCCAAGGTTCAGTGTACTTGAAACCAGTGTGGCCCATGAGGCCCCGCCCATGCTTGCGGGCCACATTGGTCACAAAATCACATTGTGACCCTCACCCTGAGCCCAGTCCTCAGGTAAGGCCTCTCAGTGGCTGGATGGAGAGACAGCATATTGGGCTTGCCATGCCCCTAGGCCCCAATTTTTAAGCATAGTTCTTGTTGTCCCTTCACTATTCCCCAGGGATCTGCTTTGGAATTCCTCTTTTGGTGGGACACCTGAGGTAACGCACCTGAAAGGAGTCTCCCATCCCACAGATAGACGGAAAACAATTGGGATCGGGCCAAGTCCACAGAGAACAAGATTCGTCCATGGCCCATGAGGCCTCCCCAACATTCCACGGCCATCGCTGATACAAAATCCAGAGACAAAAGCCTGAGCACGCGCCTCAGACTCGCTCATTCTTCATCAGATAAGAACCTACACGGCACTCGAATGCACCCAAAATGTATAGTCTAACCTGGGCACTAATGCACTGTCTGTCAACCTGAGCCCGGACCTCGTGACCAACACCCAGACAGCTGACCTCATACTGGGCACAACAGACCCGCCATGGCCTTATGTCATCATCTCTTCTCTACCTCAGTTTTCAGGCTTCAGAACCTAGATCTTATCTCCAATCACTGGCCAGGGGTGTCTGTAATGCAGAAATCAGAACTCTTCCTTACCCATGGCAAGAACCCTTGTGGTTGGCATGTTGTCCAAAGTTCAGTGTAGGAGAAACCAGCCTTCACCCTGAGGCCCCGCCCATTTTTGAGTGCAACGAGGGCATAAACACGCATTGTGACCCTCAGCGTGAGTCCTGTCCTCTAGTACGTCCTCTCAGTGGCTGGACGATTAGATGTAATAATGGGCTTGACATGTCTCTAGGCCCCAATTTTTAACCAGATTTCTGGTTCTCCAGTCGCCCCTCCCCAGGGCTCTACTCTGGAATCCCTCATTTGGTGG
The DNA here is from genome assembly GCF_011764305.1 of Mustela putorius furo. Lineage (NCBI taxonomy): Eukaryota > Metazoa > Chordata > Mammalia > Carnivora > Mustelidae > Mustela > Mustela putorius. Next base: position 15,366 of record NW_025422270.1, on the reverse strand, counting down.
TATACCTGAGGTTGAAAAAAAAAAAAAAAACAAAACAAAACAAATCAACAACAACAGAGCAACGGACATCTTCCATCCCACAGAATGACCCCAAACTCTTTGGACGGGGCCAAACCCCCAGAGAATAAGACTCGTCCATTTCTCATGAAGTCACCCGAAAATTTCACGACCATGAGTTACACGATATCCAGAGACAAAAACTTGAGCAAGAGCCTCACTCTCGCCCTTTTTTCATATCCCGAAGAGTTCTCCTCCTGTTCTGTAGATCAGTGCTGCCATACCAATGACCCAAAACATAAGCCGAGTTTGTGTTTTCAGAGAACTGTCCAAACAGCCCTGGCCTACACACCTAACAGGCTCAGGTCCCTGGATCCAAACCTGACGACTGTGCTTGCCCTCTCCAAGGGAATTGTATGTGCCCACTCCAATGCCCACAACCCTCCTAAGAGTATAAACATCCAAAGTCCTTGAGGCCATCCCAATATTTGTGTCTTCCAAGGACAAACAGGGGCAATCTGGGCCCATCTGAGCACCTACCGGCACTCAGACCCGTAGATTGATGTCCCCAGACATAAAAAGGAATGAAGAGGCCCCTAGGCACCTATCGGATCCATTGATTTGTTTTCCAGGCATCACTCCTCAGAGGCCTGGATTTCAATAACAGCATATGCCTGTTTCTTGACTCACCCATCAGAACAAATCTCATCTACACATGGGAAACTTGCATGATGGAGATGTGTGAAAACCCCTCTTTAAGAGAACCCTTCAGGGCCCCAGTGCCACCACTTCATTCCAAGGTCTCCATAGACACAAAATCATATTAGGACACACCAAGGGCGAGTCCATTTCAAATAGGCCTCCTCGGTTGCTCCCCCAGATCCAGCAGATCTAACCTGTCTTGTTGCTTGGAGACAATTGGAATGCGAGGTGGGATACCCAGACATCCATCCTTTTAACTCTGCTCAGAATGGTTGTCCTGGAGCCAACCAACAGGTCTCAATTGTCCTGCAGAAGAATCGTTGCAGTTGGGAGCTTCTCAAAACTCCCATCGTGGGAAAACCCCCATGGCCTCATGATCCACCCCACCTTCATGAAGGGGCATCAGGGAGAGAATGTCCAACCTGAGTGATCGTCTAATCCTCGCCCTGACTTCAGTCGCACGAGATCTCGATTCAGGTCCGTAGATTGTGCCTGCCATATCCTCACTCAGAAACCTAGGCCTAGCTTGGTTTCTCAGACTTCCGTCCTCAGTCTACTTGCCCACAAACCCTCCAGTTTGGCAATCCAGAACTACAATGCAGCACTAAGTCTGCCCTACATAAGAAAAACATTGCCGTCTGGGGCTACCAAGAAACCCCAAATGAGGATCAACCTGCACACCATTCGGCTGTACCCCAAATATATAGGCTGACCTGGGCAGTAATGCCCTTTCTGACACAGCCTGAGCCTGGACCTCCTGGCCCCATGGTCTCCTCATGGTCTGTAGATCAGTCCTGCCATACCTATGACCCGAAACATAAGCCGAGTTTGTGTTTTCAGACAACTGTCCAAACAGCTGTGGCCTACACACCCTACAGGCTCAGGTCCCTGGAGCCAAACCTGACGACTGTGCTTGCCTTCTCCAAGGGAATTGTATGTGCCCATTCCAATGGCCACAACACTACTAATAGGATAAACCTCCAAAGTCCCTGAGGCCATCCCAATATTTGTCGCTTCACAGGACAAATGGGGCAATCTGGGCCCATCTGAGCACCTACCTGCACTCAGATCCATAGACTGATGTCCCCAGAGGTAAAAAGGAACGACCAGGCCCCTAGGAACTTATTGGATCCATTGGTTTGGCTTCCAGGCATCTCTCCTCAGAGGCCTGGATTTCAATAACAGCATATGCCTGTTTCTTGACTCACCCATCAGAACAAATCTCATCTACACATGGGAAACTTGCACGATGGAGCTGTGTGAAAGCCTCTCTTTAGGAGAACCCTTCAGGGCCCGAGTGCCACCGCTTCATTCCAAGGTCTCCATAGACATAAAATCATATTAGGACACATCCACGGGAGAGTCCATTTCAAATCAGCCTCCTCGGTTGATCCCCCAGATCTAGCAGATCTAACCTGTCTTGTTGCTTGGAGACAATTGGAATGCGAGTTGGGCTACCCAGTCATCCATCCTTAAAACCCTGCTCGGAAACGTTGTCCTGGATCCAAGCAACAGTTGGGAGCTTCTCACCCCCATGGCCTCATGATCCACCCCCCCTTCAAGAAGGGGCATCAGGGAGAGAATGTCCAACCTGAGCGATGGTCTGATCCTCGCCCTGACTTCAGATGCACGAGATCTCGATTCAGGTCTGTAGATTGTGCCTGCCATATCCTCAACCAGAAACCTAGGGCTAGCTTGGGTTCTCAGACATCCATCCTCAGAGTACTGCCCCACATGCCCTCCAGTTTGGCAATCCAGAACTAATAATGCAGCACTCTGCCTGCCCTCCAGAAGGAAAATATTGCCCTCTTGAGCACCCAGAAACCCCAAATGTGGATCGACCTGCACGACATTCGGCTGTACCCCAAATATATAGGCTGACATGGGCACTAATGCCCTTTCTGACAAGGCTGAGCCTGGAACTCCATGCCCCACCCATACAGCTGGCCGCACACTGCGCACATCGGACCCGCCATGGCCTTAGGTCGTCATCTCTTCTCAACCTCGGTTTCCGGCTTTAGAACCTAGACCTTATCTCCATTCACCGCCCGGGTTTGAATATGATGCAGGAATGAGAACTCTTTCCCCATGGCAAGAAACCTGGTGGTTGGCATGTTGTCCAAAGTTCAGTGTAGTCGAAACCAGTGCGGCCCATGAGGCCCCGCCCATGCTTGCGGGCCACATTGGTCACAAACACACATTGTGACCCTCAGCCTGAGCCCATTCCTCAGGTAAGGCCTCTCAGTGGCTGGATGGAGAAACAGCATATTGGGCTTGTCATGACCCTAGGCCCCAATTTTTAACCATAGTTCGGGTAGTCCCTTTTCTCTTCCCCAGGGCTCTCCTTTGGAATTCCTCTTTTGGTGGGACACCTGAGGTAACAAACCTGAAAGGAGTCCTCCCACCCCACAGATTGACGAAAAACAATTGGGATCGGGCCAAATCCACAGAGAGCAAGATTCGTCAATGGCCCATGAGGCCTCCCAAACATTCCACGGCCATCGCTGATACAAAATCCAGAGACAACAGCCTGAGCACGAGCTTCAGTCTTGCTCATTCTTCATATCCTGAAGAGTTCTTCAGATAAGAACCTAGACGGCACTCGAATGCACCCAAAATATACAGTCTAGAATGGGTACTAATGCACTTTCTGACAACCTGAGCCCGGACCTCGTGTACAACACCCAGACAGCTGACCGCACACTGAGCACATCAGACCCGCCATGGCCTTAGGTCATCATCTCTTCCCTACCTCAGTTTTCAGGCTTCAGAACCTAGACCTTATCTCCAATCACTGCCCAGGGGTGACTCTGATCCAGAAATCAGAACTCTTCCTTACCCATGGCAAGAAACCTTGTGGTTGGCATCTTGTCCAACGTTCAGTGTAGGAGAAACCAGCATTCACCCTGAGGCCCCGCCCATTCTTGAGTGCGACGAGGGCATAAACACGCATTGTGACCCTCAGCGTGAGTCCTGTCCTCTAGTACGTCCTCTCAGTGTCTGGACCATTAGATGTCATAAAGGGCTTGACATGTCCCTAGGCCCCTATTTATAACCAGATTTCTGGTTGTCCAGTCGCCCCTCCCCAGGGCTCTACTCCGGAATTCCTCATTGGTGGGACACATGAGGTTGAAAAAAAAAAAAACAAAAACAAAACAAATCAACAACAACAGAACAAGGGACTTCTTCCATCCCACTGAATGGCCCAAAACTCTTTGGACGGGGCCAAACCCCCAGACAGTAAGAATCGGCCATTTCCCATGAAGTCACCCGGGAAATTTCACGACCATGAGTAACACGATATCCTGAGACAAAAACTTGAGCAATAGCCTCACACTCGCCCTTTTTTCATATCCCGAAGAGTTCTCCTCATTTTCTGTAGATCAGTCCTGCCATACCTATGACCGGAAACATAAGACGAGTTTGTGTTTTCAGACAACTGTCCAAACAGGACTGGCCTACACACCCTACAGGCTCAGGCCCCTGGAGCCAAACCTGACGACTGTGCTTGCCCTCTCCAAGGGAATTGTATGTGCCCACTCCAATGACCACAACCCTACTAATAGGATAAACCTCCAAAGTCCCTGAGGCCATCCCAATATTTGTGCTTCCCAGGACAAACTGTGGCAATCTGGGCCCATCTGGGCACCTACCGGCACTCAGTCCCATGACTGATGTCCCCAGAGGTAAAAAGGAAGGAACAGGCCCCTTGGCACCTATCGGATCCATTGCTTTGGTTTCCAGGCATCTCTCCTCAGAGGCCTGGATTTCAATAACAGCATTTGGCTGTTTCTTGACTCACCCATCAGAACAAATTTCATCTATACATGGGAAACGTGCACGATGGAGCTGTGTGAAAGCCTCTCTTTAGTAGAACCCTTCAGGGCCCCAGTGCCACCGCTTCATTCCAAGGTCTCCATAGACACAAAATCATATTCAGACATATCCACGGGATAGTCCATTTCAACTCAGCCTCCTGGGTTGCTCCCCCAGATCCATCAGTTCTAACCTGTCTTGCTGCTTGGAGACAATTGGAATGCGAGGTGGGCTACCGAGACATCATCCTTAGAACCCTGCTCGGAATCGTTGTCCTGGAGCTAACCAACAGGTAAAAATTGTCCTGCAGAAGAATATTTGCAGTTGGGAGCTTCTCACAACTCCCATCGTGGGAAAACCCCCATGGCCTCGTGATCCACCCCCTCTTCAAGAAGGGGCCATCAGGGACAGAATGTCCAACCTGAGCGATTGTCTGATCCTCGCCCTGACTTCAGATGCACAAGATCTCGATTCAGGTCTGTAGATTGTGTCTGCCATATCCTCACCCACAAACCTAGGCCCAGCTTGGTTTCTCAGACTTCCGTCCTCAGACTACTGGCCCACAAGCCCTCCAGTTGGCAATGCAGAACTACAATGCAGCTCTCTGCCTGCCCTCCAGAAGAAAAACATTGCCCTCTGGGCTAACCAGAAACCCCAAATGTGGATCAACCTCCACGCCATTCGGCTGTACCCCAAATATATACGCTCACCATGGCACTAATGCCTTTTCTGACACAGCCTGAGCATGGACCTCCGGGCCCCATCCAGACAGCTGGCCACACACTGAGCACATCGGACCTGCCATGGCCTTAGGTCGTCATCTCTTCTCAACCTCGGTTTTCAGGCTTCAGAACCTAGACCTTATCTCCAATCACGGCCCGGGTTTGAAAATGATGCAGAAATCAGAACTCTTTCCCCATGGCAATAAACCATGTGGTTGGCATGTTGTCCAAGGTTCAGTGTTGTTGAAACCAGTGAGGCCCATGAGTTCCCGCCCATGTTTGCGGGACACATTGGTCACAAACCCACACATTGTGACCCTCCGCCTGAGCCCAGTCCTCAGGTAAGGCCTCTCAGTGGCTGGATGGAGAGACAGCATATTTGGCTTGCCATGCCCCTAGGCCCCAGTTTTTAACCATAGTTCGGGTTGTGCCTTTACTCTTTCCCCAGGGCTCTGCTTTGAAATTCCTCTTTTGGTTGGACACCTGAGGTAAACAAACCTGAAAGGAGTCCTCCCAATCCACAGATTGACGAAAAACAATTGGGATCGTGCCAAGACCACAGAGAGCAAGATTCGTCCATGGCCCATGAGGCCTAGCCAACTTTCCTCGGCCATCGCTGATACAAAATCCAGAAACAAAAGCCTGAGCACGCGCCTCAGACTCGCTCATTCTTCATATCCTGAAGTGTTCTTCAGATAAGAACCTACACGTCACTCGAAGGCACCCAAAATATATAGTCTAACGTGGACACTAATGCACTGTCTGACAACCTGAGCCCGGACCTCGTGACCAAGACCCAGACAGCTGACCGCACACTGAGCATATCAGTCACGCCATGGCCTTAGGTCATCATCTCTTCCCTACCTCATTTTTCAGGCGTAAGAACCTAGACCTTATCTCCAATCACTGCCCAGGGGTGAATGTAATGCAGAAATCAGAACTCTTCCTTACCCATGGCAAGAAACCTTGTGGTTGGCATGTTGTCCAACGTTCAGTGTAGGAGAAACCAGCATTCACGCTGAGGCCCCGCCCATTCTTGAGTGCGACGAGGGCATAAACACGCATTGTGAACCTCAGCGTGTGTCCTGTCCTCTAGTACGTCCTCTCAGTGGCTGGACCATTAGATGTCATAATGGGCTTGACATGTCCCTAGGCCCCAATTTTTAACCAGATTTCTGGTTGTCCAGTCTCCCCTCCCCAGGGCTATACTCTGGAATCCCACATTTGTTGGGACACATGAGGTTGAAAAACAAAACAAAACAAATTAACAACAACAGAACATGGACTTCTTCCATCCCACAGAATGACCACAAACTCTTTGGACGGGGCCAAAGCCCCAGAGAGTAAGACTCGTCCATTTCCCATGAAGTCACCTGGAAATTTCACGACCATGAGTGACACGATATCCAGAGACAAAAATTTGAGTATGAGCCTAACACTCGCCATTTTTTCATATCCCGAAGAGTTTGCCTCATGGTCTGTCGATCAGTCCTGCCATATCTGTGACCCGAACATAAGCCGAGTTTGTGTTTTCACTCAACTCTCCAAACAGCCCTGGCCTACACACCCTACAGGCTCAGGGCCCTGGAGCCAAACCTGACGACTGTGCCTGCTCTCTCCAAGGGAATTGTATGTGCCCATTCCAATGGCCACAACCATAGTAAGAGGATAAACCTCCAAAGTCCCTGAGGACATCCCAATATTTGTGCTTCCCAGGACAAAAAGGGGCAATCTGGGGCAATCTGAGCACCTTCCTGCACTCAGACCCGTCGACTGATGTCCCCAGAGATAAAAAGGAACGAACAGGCCCCTAGACACCTATCAGATCCATTGCTTTGGTTTCCATGCATCTCTCCTCAGAGGCCTGGATTTCAATAACAGCATATGGCTGTTTCTTGACTCAGCCATCAGGACAAATCTCATCTACAGATGGGAAACTTGCACGATGGAGCTATGTGAAAGCCTCTCTTTAGGAGAACCCTTCAGGTCCCCAGGCTTCATTCCAAGGTCTCCATAGACACAAAATCATATTAGGACACATCCACGGGAGAGTCCATTTCAACTCAGCCTCCTCTGTTGCTCCCCCAGATCCAGCAGATCAAACCTGTCTTGTTGCTGGAGACAATGGAAATGCGAGGTGGGCTACCGAGACATCCATCCTTAGAACCCTGCTCAGAATTGTTGTCCTGGAGCCAACCAACAGGTCTCAATTGTCCTGCAGAAGAATCTTTGCAGTTGGGAGCTTCTCACAACTCCGAAAGTGGGAAAACGCCCATGGCCCCGTGATCCACCCCCACTTCAAGAAGGGGCCATCAGGGAAAGAATGTCCAAACTGAGTGCTCGTCTAATCCTCGCCCTGACTGCTGATGCACGAGATCTCGATTCAGGTCTGCAGATTGTGCCTGCCATATGCTCACCCAGAAACCTAGGCCTAGCTTGGCTTCTCAGACTTCCGTCCTCAGACTACTGGCCCACAAGACCTCCAGTTTGGCAACCCAGAACTACAATGCAGCACTCTGCCTGCCCTCCAGAAGAAAAACATTGCCCTCTGGGGCTACCCAGAAACCGCAAATGAGGATCAACATGCACGCCATTCGGGTCTACCCCAAATATATAAGCTGATCTGGGCACTAATGCCCTTTCTGACACAGCCTGAGCCTGGACCTCCTGGCCCCACCCAGACAGCTGGCCGCACACTGAACACATCGGACGCGCCATGGCCTTAGGTCGTCATCTCTTCTCAACCTCGGTTTTCAGGCTTCAGAACCTAGACCTTATCTCAAATCACGGCTCGGGTATGAAAATGATGCAGAAATCAGAACTCTTTCCCCAGGGCAAGAAACGTTGTGGTTGGCATGTTGTCCAAGGTTCAGTGTCGTTGAAACCAGTGTGGCCCATGAGGCCCCGCCCATGCTTGCGGGCCACATTGGTCACAAACACACATTGTGACCCCTCAGCCTGAGCCAAGTCCTCAGGTAAGGCCTTTCAGTGGCTGGATGGAGAGACAGCCTATTGGGCCTGCCATGCCCCTAGGCCCTAATTTTTAACCATAGTTCGGATTGTCCCTTCACTCTTCCCCAGGGCTCTGCTTTGAATTCCTCTTTTGGTGGGACACCTGAGGTAACAAACCTGAAAGGTGTCCTCCCATCCCACAGATTGACGAAAAACAATTGGGATCGGGCCAAGTCCACAGAGAGCAAGATTCGTCCATGGCCCATGAGGCCTCCCCAACATTCCACGGCCATCGCTGATACAAAATCCAGAGACAAAAGCCTGAGCACGTGCCTCAGACTCACTATTTCTTCATATTCTGAAGAGTTCTTCAGATAAGAACCACACGGTACTCAAATGCACCCAAAATATATAGTCTACCCTGTCTAATGCCCTGTCTGACACAGCATGAGCCCACACCTCCAGACCTACGCTCAACAGCTAGCCACACACTGAGCTCATTGTACCCATCAGGTCCTTAGGTCTTCATCTCTTCCCAACCTCGGTTTTCGGGTTTCAGAACCTAGACCTAAACTCCAATCACTGTCCAGGGGTGAACGTGATGCAGAAATCACAACTCTTCCTTCGCCATGGCCAGAAACCTTGTGGTTGGCATATTCTCCAACGTTCAGTGTAGGAGAATCCAGCGTGGCCCATGAGGCCCTTCCCATGCTTGAGGGCCTTGTTGGGCACAAATAGGCATTGTGACCCTCAGCATGAGCCCTGTCCTCAAGGAAGACCTCTCAGTGTCTGAATCAAGAGCCCACATATTGGACTTGCCATGCCCCTAGGCCCCCAAACTTAAATAGAGGTGGGGTTATCCAGTTGTCCCTCCCAAGGACTCTGCTCTGGAATCCCTCTTTTATTGGCACACATGAGGTACATAAAATAAAATAAAAAAACAGAAAGGACACCTCCCATCCCACAGAATGTACCCAAACTCTTGGGATTGGGTCAAATCCTCAGAGAAGGAAAGCCGTCCACACCCATGAGGCCATGCCAGCATTCGACCCACATTGTTGACACAAATCCAGAGACAAAACCTGAGCAAGCACCTCAAACTCACCCTTTTTCATATCCCGAAGTGTTATCACGGTCCTTAGATTGGGCGTGCCATACGTATGTCCCCAATCCTAAGCGGAATTTGTGTTTCCAGACTTCTGTCCCTACAGGCCTGGCCCACACACCCTCAAGGCTGGGCCCCTAGAGCCAAACTCAGAACTGTGCCTGCCCTCTCCAGGGGATTTCTGCCCATTCCATTGGCCACAACCCTATAGATGAGGAGAAACTCCAAAATCCCGAGGCCATTCCCAATATTATAGGCTGCCCAGGACAAAGAGGGGCGATCTGACACAAGCCGAGCAACTACCTCCCCTCAGATCCATAGACACGTATACCCAGGAAAGAGATTGAACCGGACAGGGACCTAGGCCCTAATCATATCCATTGCTTTTGTTTCCAGGCATCTCTCCTCAGAGGCCTGGTTTCCAATACCAGCATATGGGAGATTCCTTAGGCACTCATCAAAACAATTCTCTTCTCTACCTAGGAAACGTACTCTTTAGAGCTCCATCAAAACCTCCCGTTATGAACATCCCTCAAGGCCCCGGATCAAGCACCCCTTTCCAAGGTCTCCATGGACACAAATGCACATTATGACCCATCCTCAACTCACCCATTTCAACACACCCGCCTCGGTTACTCCCCTAGATCCAGCAGATCGAACTTGCCTTGGCGCTATGAGACACCTGGAATGGGAGGCAGGCTGCCCAGGCATCCATCCTTAGAACCCTGCTCTGGATAACTTCCTTATGGGATGTCCTGGAGCCATCCAGCAGGTCTCGACTGTCCCACGGAAGGAATCATTGCGGTTTGGAGCATCTCACAATTCCCATCGTGGGAAAACCTCCATGGCCTCGTGACACCCTCCCCTTCATGAAGGGGCCGTCATGGACAGAAACTCCACCTGAGCCAACGTCTGATCCTAGCTCTGTCTTCAGGTACACGGGATCTCAAATCATCTCTGCAGAGGGTTCCTGCCATCCACTCACCCCGAAATCTTAGTCTGGCTTGTGTTCTCAGAATTTTTTCCTCACACTCCTGGCCCACAAGCCTTCCAGTTTGGGAATTCTGGAGCCACTATGTGGCACTGTGTCTTCCTTTCAGAAGAAAAACGTTGCCCTCTGGGGCTCCCCAGTAACCACAAATGAGTACCAAACTGCACGAAACTCGATTGCACCCCAATGATACAGTCTAGCCTGGGCACTAATTCCCTGTGTGCCACAGCCTGAGCCTGCACCTCCCAACCCACACTCAACAGCTGGTCGAACACTGAGCACATCAGTCACACCATGGCCTTAGGTCTTCATCTCTTCCCAACCTCACTTTTCAGGCTTCAGAACCTAGACCTTAAATCCAATCACATTCCAGGAGTGAAAGTGTTGCAGAAATTAGAACTCCTTCTTCCCCATGGCCAGAAAACTTGTGGTTGCCATATTGTGCAACGTTCAGTGTAGGAGAAACCAGCATGGTACAAGGCCACACCTTGACTTGAGGGGCTCCTTGGGCACAAAAACACATTGTGAAACTCAATGTGAGCCCTATGCTCAAGGAAGGCTTCTCAGTGTCTGGACCAAGAGCCCACATATGGGGCTTGCCTTGTTCTTAGGTCCCAATGTTAACCAGAGTTCTGGTTGTCCAGTCGCCCCTCCCCGGACTCTGCTGCGGAATCCCTCTTTTGGTGGTCCACCTGAGGTAAAAAAAAAAAAAAAAAAAAACAGAAAGGCCTCCTCCCTTCCCACAGAATGACCCCAAACTCTTGGGATTGGGTCAATTCACCAGAAAGGGGGCCTCATCGATGGCCCATGAGGACACCCGGACATTCCATGGCAATCGGTGACAATTATCCAGAAAAAAATAAGCATGAGCAAGCACCTCACTTTCGCCCTTTGTTCATATCCCGAAGAGTTCTCCTCACGGTCTATATATCGGGCCGGCCATACCTACAGACCCAAACCTAAGTGGAGTTTGTGTTTTCAGACTTTTGTCCAAATAGCCCTGGACCACACACGCTCCACACTTGGGTCCCTGGAGCCACACCTCAGGACTGTGCTTCCCTTTCACGAGAATTCTTCCCATTCCATTGGCCACAACATTGCAAATTAGGAAAAACCTCCAAAGTTACCGAGGCCATCCCAATAGTGTAGGCCGCCCAGGACAAACAGGTGTGATCTCAAACCAGCTGAGCAACTACCTCCACTCAGACAAAAGATGTCCCCAGAGAAGAATATTGAACCGGACAGGCCCCTAGGCCCTAATCAGATCCATTGCTTTGGTTTCCAGGCATCTCTCCTCTGAGGCCTCATTTCCAATACCAGCAAATGGTGGTTTCCTGAGGCACCAATAAGAACAAATCTCGTCTCCCCATGGAAAACTTGTTCATTGGAGCTTTGTTATCACCTCTGGTTAGGAGAATCCTTCAGGGCCCTGGTGCCACTGCCCCATACCAAGGTCTCAATGGACTCAAACCAACATTAAGACCATCCTCAGGAAAGTCCATTTCAACTCATTTAAGACCATCCTCAGGAAAGTCCATTCCAACTCAGCCCCCTCTGATGCTACCCCAAGCCAGCAGATCAAACGTTTCTTGTTGCTAGGAGACAATTGGAATTGAGGCTGTCTGCCCAGGCATCCATACTTAGAACCCTGTTCTGGAAAAATACCTTAGGAGACGTCCTGGAGCCATCCAACAAATCTTAATTGTCCCACAGAAGGAATCCTTGCGGTTTGGAGCATCTCACAACTCTAATAGTGGGAAAACCCCCATGGCCTCATAATCCCCCCCCCCTTCATGAAGGGGCCAACATGGACAGAAACTCCAACCTGAGCCAAAGTCTGATCCTCGACCTGACTTCAGACTCATGAGATCTCAATTCAGCTCTGCAGAGTGTGCCTGCCAAGTCCATTCCCCGAAACCTAAGCCTAGCTTGTGTTCTCAGACTTCCGTCCTCACTCTCCTGGCCCACAAGCCCTCCAGTTTGGGAATTCCGAAGCCACAATGCAGCACTCTGCCTGCCCTCCAGAAGAAAAACTTTGCCCTATCCTGCTAATAAGAAACCCCAAATGATTATCTAATGCATGCCACTCGACTGTAAAGCAATTATACAGCCTACCTTGAATACGAATGCCCTGTCTGGCACAGCCTGAGACAAGACATCCCAAACGACACCTAGACAGCTGGCTCCAACCTGGACACAAGGGACCCGCTATGGCTGTAGTTCGTCATCTCTTCCCAACCTCGGTTTTCAGGCTTCAGAACCTAGACCTTATCTCCAATCACTGCCCAGGGGTGAACGTGATGCAGAAATTAGAATTCCTCCTTCCCCATGGCCAGAAGCCTTGTGGTTGGCATGTTGTCCAACGTTCAATGTGGGAAAACCTGCATTGTCGGAAAGGCCACGCCAGTGCTAGAGGGCCGCCTAGGGCACAGACATGCATTGTGACCTGTAGTGTGAGTCCCGTATTAAAGTAACGCCTCTCAGTGGCTGGACCAAGATCCTGCATATGGGGCTTGTCATATCCATAGGCCCCCAGGCTTAACCAGAGAGCGAGTATTCCAGTTGTCAGTACCCACTGCTATGCTCCAGAATCCCTCTACTGGGGGGACACATGAAGCAGAAAACAGGACTCTTCCCTTCCCACAGAATGACCCCAAACTCTTGGGGGCTGGACAAACTACCAGAGAGGGAGACTTCTATGACCCATGAGGCAACTCCTACATTAAACGGCCATTGTGGACAAAATATCCAGAGACAAAAGACTGAGCGACTGCCTCCCTCTCACCCTTCTTTCATATCCAGAGGAGCTCCCCTCACGGACTGTAGATCAGGCCTGCCATAACCTCGGCCCCAAACCTGAGCTGAGTTTGGGTTTTTGGATGTCTGTCTGCACAGCCGTGGCCCACACCGCCTCCAGGCTGGGGTCTCTGGCGCCACACCACAGAACTGTGCCTGCTCTCTCCTAAGAAACTGCCCGTTCCATTGGCCACAACTCTACAAAATAGTAGAAACCTCAAGGTCCCCAAGGACATCCCACTACCGCAAGCCGCACTGGACAAACAGGGGCATTATGACACCAGCTGAGCAACTACTACCTCCATGCAGACACACAGACTGATATCCGCAGAGACAGAAGATTGAACCAGACAGGCCCCTAGGCCCTATTATGAACTCTTGCTTTGGTGTCCAGGTATCACTCCTCAGAGGCCTGGGTTCGAAGACCAGCATATGGGGCTATCCTGAGGCACCAGACAGAACACCTCTCATCTCCGCATGGAAAGCTTCCTTGTTGGAGTTGTGTCAAACCCTTCGGGTTGGAGAATCCTGCAGAGTCCCTTAGCTACTGCCACATTCCAAGGTCTCCATGGCCACCAACCCACATTATGACTCATCCTCAGGAAAGTCCATTTAAACTCAGCCTTCTGGGTAGCTCACCCAAGAGCCCGCAGATTGAGCGTGCCTTGTCTCGACCAGGCAATGGGAAGGTGAGTTGGCGTTTCTCGGCATCCATGCTTAGGCCCCTGCTCTCGAGTCTTTCTGTATGGGGCATCCTGGAACCATCCAATAGTACTCGACTGTCCTGAAGAAGGAAACTTTGGAGTTTGGAGAAGCTCACAACTCCCAGCTTAGGGAAACCTCCCTGGCCTCATGACACCCCCACCCCCTTCAGGAAGGGGCCGTCATGCACACAAACTCCAGCTTGAGGCAACATCTGATATTCGCCCTGACCTCAGATGCAGCAGATCTCGATTCAGCCTCTACACAGTGGGCCCAAACCTCGTGCTACCTTGTGTTTTCAGACTTCCTTCCTCACACTCCTGGCAAACATGTCCTCAAGACTTGGAATTCTGGAACCAAAATGCAGCCCTATGCTGGCCCTCCAGAAGAAAAACGTTGCTGTATGGGGATCTCCATAAACCCCAAATGAGGATCAACCTGCTCGGTTCTCGACCTCACCCCAATTGGATTGTTCGGGATGTCCATTCATCACTCCCCAGAGCTCTGCTTTGGAATGCCTCTTTTGGTGGGACACCTGAGGTAACAAAACTAAAAGGACTCCTCCCATCCTTCAGATTGACCCCAAACAATTGGGATTGGACCAAATTCACAGAGAGGAAGTCTCGTCCATGGCCCATGAGGCCTCCCCGAGATTCCACAGCCATCGTTGACAACAAATCCAGAGACAAAAGTCTGAGCAAGCGCCTCACACTCGCTCTTTTGTCGTATTCCAAAGAGTTCTCCTCATGGTCTGTAGATCGGGCCTGCCATACCTACTTCCCAAACCTAAGCCGAGTTTGTGTTTTCAGACTTCTGTCCCCACATTCCTGGCCCACAGACCCTTCAGGCTGGGGATCCTGGAGCCACACATCAGGACTGTGCCTGTCCATACCACGGGTATTCTGCCCATTCCATTGTCCTCAATCGTACAAATTAGAAAAAACCTCCAGAGTCCCCAAGGACATCCCAATAATGTAGGCTGCCCAGGACAAACAAGGGTCATCTGAAACCAGCTGAGCATCTGCCTCTACTCAGCATAGATGGATGTCCCCAGAGAAGAAGATTGAATCAGACAGGCCCCTAGGGCTGAATCAGATTCATTGCTTTCGGTTACAGGTATCTCTCCTCAGAGGCCTGGTTTCCAATATTAGCATATGGGGATTTCATGAGGCAGCAATCAGAACAAATCTCTTCTCCACATGGGAAAATTATCCTTTGAAGATGTCTCAAAACCTCCAATTAGGAGAATCGTTCAGGGCCTGTGTGCCACTGTCCCATTACAAGGTCTCCATAGACACAAAAACACATTAGGACCCATCCACAGGAAATTCCATTTCAACTCAGCTCCCATGGTTGCTCCCCCAGAGCGAGAACACTGAACCTGTCTTGACTAGGAGACAATTGGAATGCGAGGCGGGCTGCCCAACCATCCATCCTTAGAGCTCTGCTCTGGCGTCGTCCCGTATGGGATGTCCTGGAGCCATCCAACAGGTCTCAAATGTCCAGCAGAAGGAATCCTTGAGTTTTGGAGCATCTCACACCTCCCAACCTGGGAAAATCTAGATGGCTTTGTGATGCCCCCC
>NW_025422269.1:0-72527 GCF_011764305.1 Mustela putorius furo | reverse complement strand
ATTGTTCTGATTGGTATCTCTTGGAAATCCCCATATGGCTGGTATTGGAAACAGGGGCCTCTGAGAGAGATGCCTTAGAAACAAAAGCAATGGAACCAATTACGTTTCTAAGGGGCCTGTCCAGTTGAATACCTTTCTCTTGGATATCTGTTCCTACGGGTGAGTTGAGTCGTTGCTCAGCTTGTTGACAGATTCACCCCTCTTGTAACTGGGTGGCCTACACTAATGGAATGGCATGTCGGGCTGGCCACATGGGCCATGGAGGAGTCTTCTTTCTCTCTGGGGATGGCCTGATCCCAAGTGATTGGGGTCATTCTGTGGGTTGGAGGAATCCTTTCTTTCTGTGTTTACTTACCTCAAATGTCCCACCAAAGAGGGATTCCAGAGCAGAGCCCTGAGTAGGGGTGACTAGATGTCTCTACCTCTGGTTAAGATTGGGTGACTTGGCGCATGGCAGGCCCCATATGTGGGCTCATGGTCCAGCCACTGAGAGGCTTTACTTGAGGACAGGGTTCAAACTGAGGGTCCCAATGTGTGTTTGAACCCACCGCAGCTCTTAAGCATGGGCAGGGACCGCAGGGACCCTACACTACCCTCAGGGGCCCTACTACTACTCCTGTAGGCCCTACAGGGGTCCTACACTGAACTTTGGATAAGATGCCAACCACAAGATTCTGGCGAGAGGGAAGGAGGAGTTATGATTTCTACATCACGTTCACCCATGGGAAATGAGTAGAGATAAGGTCTAGGTTTCTGTAGTCTGAAAACCAGGTTGGAAAGAGATGTCAACCTAAGGCCATGGCGGTTCAGATGTTCTCAGTGTACGGCAAGCTGTCTGGGTGTCGTTTGGGAATTCAGGCCTCAGGTTGTGTCAGACAGGGCATTAGTGCACAGGCTAGACGATATAATTGGTGTACAGTTGAGTGGCATGCAGGTTTATCCTAATTTGAGGTTTCTGGGTAGACCCATAGGGCAACGTTTTTCTTCTAGAGGGCAGGCAGAGTGCAGCACTGTGTCATCGGAAATCCCAAAATGGAGGGCGTGTGGTCCAGGAGCGTGAGGACGGAACTCTGAGAACACTAGATATGCTTAGGTTTTGGGGTGAGGGCACAGCAGGTGCACTCTGAAGAGCTTAATCAAGATCTCGTGCATTGAAGTCAAGGCGAAGATCAGCCATTGGCTCAGGTTTGAGTTTCTTTCCATGATCCGCGTTCAATAAGATTGGGGGCATCATGTGACCTTGGAAGCTTTCCATGATATGAGTTGTGAGGTGGTCCATGCACAAGGACTCCTGTGGGACAGTCGAAACCTGTTGGATGGCTCAAGGATGTCCCATAAGGAACGACGCAAGTGCAGGGTTCTAAGGGTTCTAAGGATCTCTAAGGAGAGGTGCCTGGAGAGGCGCCTGGGTGGCTCAGTGGTTAAGCCGCTGCCTTCGGCTCAGGTCATGATCTCAGGGTCCTGTGATCGAGTCCCACATTGGGCTCTCTGCTCAGCAGGGAGCCTGCTTCCTCCTCTCTATCTCTCTGCCTGCCTCTCTGCCTACTTGTAATCTCTCTGTGTCAAATAAATAAATAAATCTTTAAAAAAAAAAAAAAGAGAGATGCCTGGAAACCAAAGCAATAGATCCCGATAGGTGCCTATGGGACTGTTCGTTCCTTTTTACCTCTGGGGACATCAGTCTACGGGTCTGAGTGCCGGTAGGTGTTCAGATGGGACCAGATTGCCCCTGTTTGTCCTGGGAAACCACAAATATTGGGATGGCCTCAGGGAATTTGGAGGTTTATCCTATTAGTAGGGTTGTGGCCATTGGAATGGGCAAATACAATTCCCTTGGAGAGGGCAAGCCCAGTCTTCATGTTTGGCTCCAGGGGCCTGAGCCTGTAGGGTGTGTAGGCAAGGGCTGTTTGGACAGTTGTCTGAAAACACAAACTCGGCTTATATTTCGGGTCATAGGTATAGCAGGACTGATCTATAGACCATGAGGAGAACTCTTCAGGATATGAAAAAAGAGCGAGTGTGAGGCTCTTGCTCAAGTTTTTGTCTCTGGATATCGAGTCACTCATGGTCGTGAAATTTCCGGGTGACTTCATGGGAAATGGACGTGTCTTACTCTCTGGGGATTTCGCCCCGTCCAAAGAGTTTGGGGTCATTCTGTGGGATGGAAGAAGTCCGTTGTTCTGTTGTTGTTGATTTGTTTTTTTTGTTTTTAAACCTCAAGTATCCCACCAAATGAGGGATTCCAGAGTGGAGCCCTGGGGAGGGGCGACTGGACAACCAGAAATCTGGTTCAATATTGGGGCCTAGGCACTCAGGTAAGGACTCTCAGTGGCTGGATGAAGAGACAGCATATTGGGTTTGCCATGCCCCTAGGCCCCAATTTTTAACCATACTTCGAGTTGTCCCTTCACTCTTCCCCAGGGCTCTGCTTTGGAATTCCTCTTTTGGTGGGAAACCTGATGTAACAACCCTGAAAGGAGACCTCCATCCAACAGATTGACGAAAAACAATTGGGATCGGGCCAAATCCACAGAGAGCAAGATTCGTCCATGGCCCATGAGGCGTCCTCGACATTCCACGGCCATCGCTGATACAAAATCCAGAGACAAAAGCCTAAGCAAGCACCTCAGACTCGCACTATCTTCATATCCTGAAGATGTCTTCTCATAGTTTGTAGATCGGGCCTGCCATACATACGTCCCCAAACATAAGATGAGTTTATGTTTACAGACTTCTGTCCTCAAAGTCCTGGGCCACATATCCTCCAGGCTGGGGACCCTTGAGCCACACATTAGGACTGTGCCTACCCAATCCATGGAAATTCTGCCCATTCCATTGTCCAAAATCGTACAAATTAGGAGAACCCTCCAAACCCTGAGGCCATCCCAATAGTATAGGTCTCCCGGGACAAAATGGTCATTCTGACACCAGCTGAGCATCTACCTCCACTCATACCCTAGAAGGATGTCCCCAGAGAAGAAGATTGAACCAGACAGGACCCTAGGCCAAAATCGGATCCATTGCTTTGGTTTACAGGCATGTCTTCTCAAAACCCTGGATTCCAATACCAGCATTGGGGTTTTCCTGAGGCACCCATCAGAACAAACCTCGTCTCCACAAGGAAACTTGTGCATGGGAGCTATGTCAAAAGCTGAGGAGAATACTTCAGGGTCCCGGTGCCACCGCCCCATTCCAAGGCCCTCATGGACACAAACACACATTAGACCCATCCTCAGGAAAGTCCATTTCAACTCAGCCACCCCGGTTGCTCCGACAGAGCCATCAGATCTAAACTGTCTTGTTGCTAGGAGACAATTGGAATGTGAGGCGGACTTCCCAGGCATCCATCCTCGAACGTTGGTCTGGACTCATCCATATGGGATGTCCTGGAGCTGTCCAACAGGTCTCAATTGTCCCGCAGAAGGAATCCTTGGAGGGAGCATCCCACCACTCCCAACGAGGGAAAACCTCCACGGCCTCGAGATTCGGCTCCCTTTATGAAGGGGCCGTCATAAACAGAAAATCCAAGCTGAGCCAACGTCTGATCTTCGCTCTGAATTCAGATGCATGAGATATTGCTTCAGATCTTCAGGGGGTACATGCCGTGCCCTCGCCCTGAACCCAAGTCTAGATGTCCCTAAGACCCAATTTTAACCAGATTTCTGGTTGTCCAATCGCCCCTCCCCAGGGTTCTACTCTGGAATCCCTCATTTGGTGGGAACCCTGAGTTTGAAAAACAAAACAAAACAAAAAAACAACAACAAAAAACGGACTTCTTCCATCCCAACGAATGACCCCAAACTCTATGGATTGGGCCAAACCCCCAGGGAGTAAGACTCGTCAATTTCCCATGAAGTCACCCGGAAATTTCATGACCATGAATGGCATGATATCCATAGATAAATACTTGAGCAAGAGCCTCACACTCGACCTTTTTCATATCCCGAAGAGTTCTCCTCATGGTCTGAGGATCAGTCCTGCCATACCTATGACCCGAAACATATGCCGAGTTTCTGTTTTCAGACAACTGTCCAAACAGGCCTGGCCTACACAGCCTACAGACTTAGGCCCCTGGAGTCAAGCTGAGGACTGTACTTGCCCTCTCCAAGGGAATTCTGTGTGCCCATTCCGATGGCCACAACGCTACTATAGGATAAACCTCCAAAGTACCTGAGGCCATCCCAATAGTGGTGGCTTCCCAGGGCAAACAGGAGCAATCTGAGCCCATCTGAGATCCTACCTGCACTCAGACTTGTAGACTGATATCCACAGAGGTAAAAAGGAACGAACAGGCCCCTAGGCCCTAATCAGATCTATTGCTTTGTTTTCCAGGCATCTCTCCTCTGAGGCCTGGATTTCAGTACCAGCATATGGCTGTTTCTTGACTCACCCATCAGAACAAATCTCATCTACACATGGGGAACTTGCACGTGGGAGTGATGTCAAAGCCTCTGTTTAGGAGACCCCTTCATGGCCCCAGTGCCACCGCGTCACTCCAAGGTAACCATAGACACAAAAACACATTAGGACCCATCCACAGGAGAGTCCATTTCAACTCAGCGTATTCGGTTGCTCCGCGAGATCCAGCAGATCTAACTTGTCATGTTGCTATGAGACAATTGGAATGCGAGGTGGGCTACCCAGCCATCCATAATTAGAACACTGCTCAGAATCGTTGTCCTGGAGCCAACCAACAGGTCTCAATTGTCCTGCAGAAGAATCTTTGAAGTTGGGAGCTTCTCACCATTCCCATCGTGAGAAAACAACCATGGCCTCGTGATCCCTCCCCCCTTCATGAAGTGGCCCTCAGGGACATAAGGTCCAACCTAGCGTTCGTCTGATCCTCACCATGACTACAGATGCACGAGATCTCGATTAAGATCTGTAGATTGTGCCTGCCATGTCCTCACCCAGAATCCTAAGCCTAGCTTGTGTCCTCAGACTTCCATCCTCAGACTAATGTCCCACAAGCCCTCCAGTTTGGCAATCCAGAATAATAATGCAGCACTCTGCCTGCCCTCCAGAATAAAAACATTGCCTTCTGGGGCTACCCAGAAACCCCAAATGAAGATCAACCTGCACGCCACTTGGCTGTACCCAAAATATATAGGCTGACCTGGGCAATAATGCCCTTTCTGACAGAGGCTGAGCCTGGACCTCCTGGCCCCACCCATACAGCTGACCGCTCACTGAGCACATTGGACCAGCCATTGCCTTAGGTCGTTATCTCTTCCCTGCCTCGGTTTTCAGGATTTAGAACCTAGACCTTATCTCCAATCACTGCCAATGTATGAAAATGATGCAGAAATCAGAACTCTTTCCTGATGGCAAGAAACCTTGTGGTAGGCTTGTTGTATAATGTTCAGTGTAGTGGATAACAGTGTGTCAAATGAGGCCCCGCCATTGCTCGCGGGCCACATAGGTGGCAAACAGCCATTGTGACCCTCAGCCTTAGCCCAGTCCTCAGGTAAGGCCTCTCATGGCTGGATGAAGAGACAGCATATTGGGCTTGCCATGCCACTAGGCCCCAATTTTTAACAATAATTCGGTTTGTCCCTTCACTCTTCCCCAGGGCTCTGCTTTGGAACTCCTCTTTTGGTGGGACACCTGATGTAACAACCCTGAAAGGAGTCCTCCATACAACAGATTGACGAAAAACAATTGGGATCAGCCAAATCCACAGAGAGCAAGATTCGTCCATGGCCCATGAGGCCTCCTCGACATTCCTCGGCCATCGCTGAAACAAAATCAAGAGACAAAACCCTGAGCAAGCGCCTCAGACTCTCACTTTCTTCATATCCTGAAGATGTCTTCTCATGATTTGTAGATCTGGCCTGCCATACCTACGTCCCCAAACATAAGCTGAGTTTGTGTTTTCAGACTTCTGTTTTCAAAGTCCTGGGCCACACACCATCCAGGCTGGCGACCCTGGAGCCACACATTAGGACTGTGCCTTCCCAATCCATGGGAATTCTGCCCATTCCATTGTCCAAAATCGTACAAATTAGGAGAACCCTCCAAATTCTCTGAGGCCATCCCAATAGTATACGTCGCCTGGGACAAAAAAGGTCAGTCTGACACCAGCTGAGCATCTACTTCCACTCATACCCTAGATGGATGTTCCCCAGAGAAGAAGATTGAACCAGACAGGACCCTAGTCCAAAATCGGATCCATTGCTATGCTTTACAGGCATGTCTCCTCAAAACCCTGGATTCCAATACCAGCATTGGGGTTTTCCTGAGGCACCCATCAGAACAAACCTCGTCTCCACAAGGAAACTTGTGCATGGGAGCTATGTCAAAAGCTGAGGAGAATACTTCAGGGTCCCGGTGCCACCGCCCCATTC
Organism: Mustela putorius furo; assembly: GCF_011764305.1. Classification (NCBI taxonomy): domain Eukaryota; kingdom Metazoa; phylum Chordata; class Mammalia; order Carnivora; family Mustelidae; genus Mustela; species Mustela putorius. The sequence goes on along the minus strand of NW_025422269.1, from coordinate 66,180 downwards.
CAAGGCCCTCATGGACACAAACACACATTAGACCCATCCTCAGGAAAGTCCATTTCAACTCAGCCACCCCGGTTGCTCCCGCAGAGCCATCAGATCTATACTGTCTTGTCTCTAGGAGACAATTGGAATGCGAGGCGGGCTTCCCAGGCATCCATGCTCGAACGTTGGTCTGGACTCATTCATATGGGATGTCCTGGAGCTGTCCAACAGGTCTCAATTGTCCCGCAGAAGGAATCGTTGGAGGGGGCATCCCACCACTCCCAACGTGGGAAAACCTCCACGGCCTCGAGATTCGGCTCCCTTCATGAAGGGGCCGTCATGAACAGAAAATCCAAGCTGAGCCAACGTTGATCCTCGCTCTGACTTCAGATGCATGAGATATTGCTTCAGATCTTCAGGAGGTACATGCCGTGCTCTCACCCTGAATCCCAATTCTAGCTTGTGTACTCAGACTTCCGTCCTCACACTCCTGGCCCCGAAGCCCACAAGTTTGGCAATTCCGTACCATCATTGCAGCACTCTGCCTGCCCGCGTGTAACAAAATATTGCCAAATGAGCTGCCCGGGCACATTAAATGAGAATAAACCTACACGGCACTCGAATGTACCCAAATTATACAGTCCAACCTGGGCAGTAATGCACTGTCTGACACACCCTGAGCCGGGACCTCCTGCGCAACACCCAGACAGCCGACCGCACCCTGAGCGCATAAGACCCGCCGTGGTCTTAGGTCATCATCTCTTCCCTACCTCAGTTTTCAGGCTTCAGAACCTAGACCTTATCTCCAGTCACTGCCAGGGGTGAGTGTGATGCAGAAATCAGAACTCTTACTTACCCATGGCAAGAAACCTTATGGTTGGCATGTGGTCCAACGTTCAGTGTAGGGGAAACCAGCATTCACCCTGAGGCCCCGCCCATTCTTGAGTGCGACGAGGGCATAAACACGCATTGTGACCCTCAGCGTGAGTCCTGTCCTCTAGTACGTCCTCTCAGTGGCTAGAATATTAGATGCCATAATGGCTTGACATGTCCCTAGGCCCCAAATTTAAACCAGATTTCTGGTGGTCCAATCGCCCCTCCCCAGGGCTCTACTCTGGAATCCCTCATTTGGTGGGGTTTGAAAAACAAAACAAAACAACAACAACAAAAAAAAAAAAAAAAAAAAAAAAACGGACTTCTTCCATCGCACAGATTGCCCCCAAACTCTTTGGACGGGCCCAAACACCCAGAGAGTAAGACTCGTCCATTTCCAATGAAGTCACCCGGATACTTCATGAACATGAATGGCACGATATCCAGATATAAAAACTTGAGCAAGAGCCTCACACTCGCCCTTTTTTCATATCCCGACGAGTTCTCCTCATGGTCTGTAGATCAGTCCTGCCATAACTATGACCCAAAACATAATCCGAGTTTGTGTTTTCAGACAACTGTCCATACAGCCCAGGCCTACACACCCTACAGGCTCAGGCCCCTGGAGCCAACCTGAGGACTGTACTTGCATTCTCCAAGGGAATTCTGTGTGCGCATTCCAATGGCCACAACCCTACTAATAGGATAAACCTCCAAAGTCCCTGAGGCCATCCTGATAGTGGTGGCTTCCCAGGACAAACAGGAGCAATCTGAGCCCATCTGAGATCCTACCTGCACTCAGACTTGTAGACTTATATCCCCAGAGGTAAAAAGGAACGAACAGGCCCCTAGGCCCTAATCGGATCCATTCCTTTGGTTTCCAGGCATCTTCCTCATAGGCCTGGATTTCAGTACCAGTATATGGCTGTTCTTGACTCACCCATCAAAACAAAAGTCATCTACACACGGGAAACTTGCACGTGGGTGGTGTGTCAAAGCCTCTTTTTAGGAGAACCCTTCAGGGCCCCAGTTGCACCGCTTCATTCCAAGGTCTCCATAGACACAAAATCATATTAGGACACATGCACGGGAGAGTCCATTTCAACTCAGCATATTCGGTTGCTCCGCGAGACCAGCAGATCTAACTTGTCTTGTTGCTAGGAGACAATTGGAATGCGAGGTGGCCTACCCTGCCATCCATCCTTACAACCCTGCTCAGAATCATTGGCCTGGAGCCAACCAACAGGTCTCAATTTTCCGGCATAAGAATCTTTGCAGTTGGGAGATTCTCACAACTCCCATCGTGAGAAACCCCAATGTCCTCGTGATACCCCCCCATCATGAAGGGGCCATCAGGGACATAAGGTCCAACCTGAGAAATAGTCTGATCCTCACCATGACTACAGATGCACGAGATCTCGATTCAGGTCTGTATATTGTGCCTGCCATGTCCTCACCCAGAAACCTAAGCATAGCTTGTTTCCTCAGACTTCCGTCCTCAGACTAATGGCCCACAAGCCCTCCAGTTTGGCAATCCAGAATTACAATGCAGCACTCTGCTTTCCCTCCAGAAGAAAAACATTGCCCTCTGGGGCTACCTAGAAACCCCAAATAAGATCAACCTGCACGCCACTTGGCTGTACACAAAATATATAGGCAGACCTGGGCAATAAGGCCCTTTCTGACAGAGCCTGAGCCTGGACCTCCTGGCCCCAACCAGACAGCTTGCCGCTCACTGAGCACATAGGACCAGCCATTGCCTTAGGTCGTTATCTCTTCCCAACCTCGGTTTTCAGGATTCAGATCCTAGACCTTATCTCCAATCACTGTCCAGGTTTGAAAATGATGTAGAAATCAGAATTCCTTCCCAATGGCAAGAACCTTGTGGTTGGCTTGTTGTCCAACGTTCAGTGTAGTGGAAACCTCTTTGTCCGATGAGGCCCCGCCATTGCTCGCGGGCCACATAGGAGGCAAACTCACATTGTGACCCACAGCCTTAGCCCAGTCCTCAGGTAAGGCCTCTCAGTGGCTGGATGAAGAGACCGCATATTGGGCTTGCCATGCCCATAGGCCCCAATTTTTAACCATAGTTCGGGTTGTCCCTTCATTCTTCCCCAGGGCTCTGCTTTGGAATTCCTCTTTTGGTGGGACACCTGATGTAACAACCCTGAAAGGAGTCCTCCATCCAACAGATTGACGAAAAACAATTGGGATTGGGACAAATCCACAGAGAGCAAGATTCGTCCATGGCCCATGAGGCCTCCTCGACATTCCACGGCCATCGCTGAAACAAAATCCAGAGATAAAAGTCTGAGCAAGCGCCTCAGACTCGCACTTTCTTCATATCTTGAACATGTCTTCTCATGGTTTGTAGTTCGGGCCTGCCATACCTACGTCCCCAAACATAAGCTGATTTTGTGTTTTCAGACTTCTGTCCTCAAAGTCCTGGGCCACACACCATCCAGGCTGGGGAACCTGGAGCCACACATTAGAACTGTGCCTACCCAATCCATGGAATTCTGCCCATTCCTTTGTCCAAAATCGTACAAATTAGGAGAACCCTCCAAAGTCCCTGAGGCTATCCCAATAGTATAGGTCGCCCGGGACAAAAAAGGTCAGTCTGACACCAGCTGAGCATCTAATTCCACTCATATCCTAGAAGGATGTCCCCAGAGAAGAAGATTGAACCAGACAGGACCCTAGGCCAAAATTGGATCCATTGCTTTGTTTTACAGGCATGTCTCCTCAAAACCCTGGATTCCAATACCAGCATTGGGGTTTTCCTGAGGCACCCATCACATCCAAACTAGTCTCCACAAGGAAATATGTGCATGGGAGCTATGTCAAAAGCTTAGGAGAATACTTCAGGGTCCCGGTGCCACCGCCCAATTCCAAGGCCCTCATGGACACAAACACACATTAGACCCATCCTCAGGAAAGTCCATTTCAACTCAGCCACCCCGGTTGCTCCCGCAGAGCCAACAGATCTAAACTTTCTTGTCGCTAGGAGACAATTGGAATGCGAGGCAGGCTTCCCAAGCATCCATCCTGAAACGTTGGTCTGGACTCATCCATATGGGATGTCCTGGAGCTCTCCAACAGGTCTCAATTGTCCTGCAGAAGGAATCCTTGGAGGGGTCATCCGACCACTCCCAACGTGGGAAAACCTCCACGCTCGAGAATCCGCTCCCTTCTTGAAGGGGCCGTCATGAACAGAAAATCCAAGCTGAGCCAACGTCTGATCCTCGCTCTGACTTCAGAAGCATGACATATTGCTTCAGATCTTCAGGGGGTACATGCCATGCCCTCGCCCTGAAACCCAAGTCCAGCTTGTGTTCTCAGACTTCCATCCTCACACTCCTGGCCCCGAAACCTACAAGTTTGGCAATTCCGGACCATCAATGCAGCACTCTGCCTGCACTCTAGTAAAAATATATTGCCTAATGAGCTGCCCAGGCACGTAAAATGAGAATAAACCTACACGGCACTCGAATGTACCAAAATAATATAGTCTAACCTGGGCAGTAATGCACTGTCTGACAAAACCTGAGCCGGGACCTCCTGAGCAACACACAGACAGCTGACCGCACACTGAGCACATCAGACCCGCCATGGCCTTAGGTCATCATCTCTTCCCTACCTCAGTTTTCAGGCTTCAGAACCTAGACCTTATGTCCAATCACTTCCCAGCGGTGATTGTGATGCAGAAATCAGAACTCTTCCTTAACCATGGCAAATAAGCTTGTGTTTGGCATGTTGTCCAACGTTCCGTGTAGGAGAAACCAGCATTCACCCTGAGGCCCCGCCCATTCTTGAGTGCGACGAGGGCATAAACACGCATTGTGACCCTCAGCGTGAGTCATGTCCTCTAGTACGTCCTCTCAGTGGCTGGACCATTAGATGTCATAATGGGCTTGACATGTCCCTAGGCCCCAATTTTAAACCAGATTTCTGGTTGTCCAGTCACCCCTCCCCAGGGCTCTACTCTGGAATCCCTCATTTGGTGGGACACCTGAGGTTGAAAAACAAAGCAAAACAAATCAACAACAACAGAACAACGGACTTCTTCCATCCCACAGAATGACCCCAAAATCTTTGGACGGGGCCAAACCCCCAGAGAGTAAGACTCGTCCATTTCAAATGAAGTCACCCAGAAACTTCACGACCATGAGTGACACGATATCCAGAGACAAAAACTTGAGCAAGAGCCTCACACTCGCCCTTTTTTCATATCCCGAAGAGTTCTCCTCATGGTCTCTAGATCGTTCCTGCCATACCTATGACCCGAAACATAAGCCAAGTTTGTGTTTTTATACAACTGTCCAAACAGCCCTGGCCTACACACCCTACAGGCTCAGGCCCCTGGAGCCAAACCTGACGACTGTGCTTGCCCACTCCAAGGGAATTGTGTGTGCCCATTCCAATGGCCACAACCCTACTAATAGGATAAACATCCAAAGTCCCTGAGGCCATCCCAATATTTGTGGCTACCCAGGACAAACAAGGGCAATCTGGGCCCATCTGAGCACCTACCGGAACTCAGACCCGTAGACTGATGTCCCTAGAAGTAAAAAGGCACCTATCGGATCAATTGCTTTGGTTTCCAGGCATCTCTCCTCAGACGAATGGATTTCAATAACAGCCTATGGCTGTTTCTTGACTCACCCATCAGAACAAATCTCATCTACACGTGGGAAACTTGCACGATGGAGGTTTGTGAAAGCCTCTCTTTAGGAGAACACTTCAGGGCCCCAGTTCTACCGCTTCATTCCAAAGTCTCCATAGACACAAAATCATATTAGGACACATCCACGGGAGAGTCCTTTTCAAATGAGCCTCCTCGGTTGCTCCCCAAGATCCTGCAGATCTAACCTGTCTTGTTGCTTGGAGACAATAGGAATGCGAGGTGGCCTACCCAGCCATCCATCCTTAGAACCCTGCTCGGAATCGTTGTCCTGGATCCAACCAACAGGTTCAATTGTCCTGCAGAAGCATCTTAGCAGTTGGGAGCTTCTCAGAACTCCCATCGTGGGAAAACCCCCATGGCCTCGTGATCCACCACCCCTTCAAGAAGGGGCCATCAGGGACAGAATATCCAACCTGAGCGATCGTCTGATCCTCGCCCTGACTTCAAATGCTCGAGATCTCGATTCAGGTCTCACCCAGAAACATAGGCCTAGCTTGGGTTCTCAGACTTCCGTCCTCAGACTACTGGCCCACAAGCCCTCCAATTTGGAAATCCAGAACTACAATGCAGCACTCTGCCTGTTCTCCAGAAGAAAAATATTGCCCTCTGGGCCTACCCAGAATCCCCAAATGAGGATGAACCTGCACGGCATTCGGCTGTACCCCACATATATAGTCTGACCTGGGCACTAATGCCCTTTCTGACACAGCCTGAGCCTGGACCTCCTGGCCCCACCCAGACAGCTGGCCGCACACGGAGCACAACGGACCCGCCATGGCCTTAGGTCGTCATCTCTTATCAATCTCGTTTTCAGGCTTCAGAATCTAGACCTTATCTCCAATCAAGTCCCGGGTTTGAAAATGATGCAGAAATCAGAACGCTTTCCCCATGGCAAGAAACCTTGTTGTTGGCATGTTGTCCAAGGTTCAGTGTACTTGAAACCAGAGTGGCCCATGAGGCCCCGCCCATGCTTGCGGGCCACATTGGTCACAAACACACATTGTGACCCTCAGCCTGAGCCCAGTCCTCATGTAAGGCCTCTCAGTGGCTGGATGGAGAGACAGCATATTGGGCTTGCCATAATCTAAGGCCCATTTTTAACTATAATTCGGGTTATCCCTTCACTCTTCCCCAGGACACTGCTTTAGAATTCCTCTTTTGGTGGGACCCCTGAGGTAACAAACCTGAAAGGAGTCCTCCCATCCCACAGATTGACGAAAAACAATTGGGATCGGGCCAAATCCACAGAGAGCAAGATTCGTCCATGGCCCATGAGTCCTCCCCAACATTCCACGGCCATCGCTGATACAAAATCCAGAGACAAAAGCCTGAGCACGCGCATCAGACTAGCTCATTCTTCATATCCTGAAGAGTTATTCACATAAGAACCTACTCGGCACTCGAATGAACCCAAAATATATAGTCTAACCTGAGCACTAAAGCACTGTCTGACAACCTGAGCCCGGATCTCGTGACCAACACCCAGACAGCTGACCACACACTGAGCACATCAGACCCGCCATGGCCTTAGGTCATCATCTCTTCCCTACCTCTGTTTTCAGGCTTCAGAACCTAGACCTTATCTCCAATCACTGCCCAGGGGTGACTGTGATGCAGAAATCAGAACTCTTCCTTACCCATGGAAAGAAACCTGTGGTTGGCATGTTGTCCAACGTTCAGTGTAGGAGAAACCAGCATTCACCCTGAGGCCCCGCCAATTCTTGAGTGCGACGAGGGCATAAACACGCATTGTGACCCTCAGCGTGAATCCTGTCCTCTAGTACGTCCTCTCAGTGGCTGGACTATTAGATGTCATAATGGGCTTGACATGTGCCTAGGCCCCAATATTGAACCAGATTTCTGGTTGTCCAGTCGACCCTCCTCAGGGCTCTACTCTGGAATCCCTCATTTGGTGGGACACCTGAGGTTGAAAAACAAAACAAAACAAATCAAAACAACAGAACAACGGACTTCTTCCATCCCACAGAATGACCCCAAACTCTTTGGACGGGGCCAAAACCCCAGAGAGTAAGACTCGTCCATTTCCCATGAAGTCACCAGGAAACTTCACGACCATGAGTGACACGATATCCAGAGACAAAAACTTGAGCAAGAGCCTCACACTCGCCCTTTTTTCGTATCCTGAAGAGTTCTCCTCATGGTCTATAGATCGATCCTGCCATACCTATGACCCGAAACATAAGCCGAGTTTGTGTTTTTAGACAACTGTCCAAAGAGCCCTGGCCTACACACCCTACAGGCTCATGCCCCTGAAGCCAAACCTGACGACTGTGCTTGCCCTCTCCAAGGGAATTGTGTGTGCCCATTCCAATGGCCACAACCGTACTAATAGGATCAACCTCCAAAGTCCCTGAGGCCATCCCAATATTTGCGGCTTCCCAGGACAAACAGGGGCAATCTGGGCCCATCTGAGCACGTACCAGCACTCAGACCCGTAGACTGTTGTTAGCAGAGCTAAAAAGGAATGAACAGGCCCCTCAGCACCTATTGGATCCATTGCTTTGTTTTCTAGGCATCTCTCCTCAGAGGCCTGGATTTCAATAACAGCATATCGCTGTTTCTTGACTCACCCATCAGAACAAATCTCATCTACACATGGGAAACTTGCACGATGGAGCTGTGTGAAAGCCTCTCCTTAGGAGAACTCTTCAGGGCCCCAGTGCCACTGCTTCATTCCAGGGTCTTCATAGACATAAAATCATATTAGGACACATCCACGGGTGAATCCTATTCAACGCAGCCTCCTCGGTTTCTCCCCCAGATCCAGCAGATCTAACCTGTCATGTTGCTTGGAGACAATTGGAATGCGAGGTGGGCTACCCAGCCATCCATCCTTAGAACCCTGCTCGGAATCGTTGTCCTGGATCCAACCAACAGGTCTCAATTGTCCTGCCCAAGAATCTTTGCAGTTGGGAGCTTCTCACAACTCCCATCTTGGGAAAACCCCCAAGGCCTCGTGATCCACCCCCCCCCCCGTTCAAGAAGGGGCCATCAGGGACAGAATGTCCAACCTGAGCGATCGTTTGATCCTCGCCCTGACGTCAGATGCACGACATCTCGATTCAGGTGTGTAGATTGTGCCTGCCATATCCTCACCCAGAAACCTAGGTCTAGCTTGGCTTCTCAGACTTCCGTCCTCAGACTACTGGCCCATACGCCCTCCAGTTTGGGAATCCAGAACTACAATGCAGCACTCGGCCTGCCCTCCAGAAGAAAAACATTGCCCTCTGGGGCTACCCAGAAAACCCAAATGAGCATCAAACTGCACGCCATTCGGCTGTACCCCAAATACATAGGCTGACCTGGGCACTGAAGCCCTTTATGGCACACCCTGAGCCTGGACCTTGGGTCCCATCCAAACAGCTGGCCGCACACAGAGCTCATCGGACCCGTCATGGCCTTAGTTCGTCATCTCTTCTCAACCTCGGTTTTCAGGCCTACACACCCTACAGTCTCAGGCCCCTGGAGCCAAACATGGAGACTGTGCTTGCCCTCTCCAAGGGAATTGTATGAGCCCATTCCAATGGCCACAACCCTACTAAGAGGATAAACCTCCAAATCCCTGAGGCCATCCCAATATTTGTGGCTTCCCAGGACAAACAGGGGCAATCTGGGCCCATCTGAGCACCTACCGCCACTCAGACACATAGACTGATGTCCCCAGAGGTAAAAAGGAACCAACAGGCCCATAGGCACCTATCGGATCTATTGCTTTGATTTCCAGGCATCTCTCCTTAGAGATCCTTAGAACCCTTAGAACCCTGCTCTTGCGTCGTTCCTTATGGGACATCCTTGAGCCATCCAACAGGTGTCGACTGTACCACAGTAGTCCTTGTTCATGGACCACCTCACAACTCATATCATGGAAAGCTTCCAAGGTCACATGATGCCCCCAATCTTCATGAAGTCGGATCATGGAAAGAAACTCCAACCTGAGCCAACGGCTGATCTTCGCCTTGACTTCAGATGCACGAGATCTTGATTAAGCTCTTCAGAGTGCACCTGCTGTGCCCTCACCCAAAACCTAAGCATAGCTAGTGTTCTAACACTTCCGTCCTCACTCTCCTGGACCACACGCCCTCCATTTTGGGATTTCCGATGACACAGTGCTGCACTCTGCCTACCCTCTAGAAGAAAAACGTTGCCCTATGGGTCTACCCAGAAACCTCAAATTAGGATAAACCTGCATGCCACTCAACTGTACACCAATTATATCGTCTAGCCTGTGCACTAATGCCCTGTCTGACACAACCTGAGGCCTGAATTCCCAAACGACACCCAGACAGCTTGCCGTACACTGAGAACATCTGAACCGCCATGGCCTTAGGTTGACATCTCTTTCCAACCTGGTTTTCAGACTACAGAAACCTAGACCTTATCTCTACTCATTTCCCATGGGTGAACGTGATGTAGAAATCATAACTCCTCCTTCCCTCTCGCCAGAATCTTGTGGTTGGCATCTTATCCAAAGTTCAGTGTAGGACCCCTGTAGGGCCTACAGGAGTAGTAGTAGGGCCCCTGAGGGTAGTGTAGGGTCCCTGAGTCCCTGCCCATGCTTAAGAGCTGCGGTGGGTTCAAACACACATTGGGACCCTCAGTTTGAACCCTGTCCTCAAGTAAAGCCTCTCAGTGGCTGGACCATGAGCCCACATATGGGGCCTGCCATGCGCCAAGTCACCCAATCTTAACCAGAGGTAGAGACATCTAGTCACCCCTACTCAGGGCTCTGCTCTGGAATCCCTCTTTGGTGGGACATTTGAGGTAAGTAAACACAGAAAGGATTCCTCCAACCCACAGAATGACCCCAATCACTTGGGATCAGGCCATCCCCAGAGAGAAAGACTCCTCCATGGCCCATGTGGCCAGCCCGACATTCCACGGCCACTATTGACACAAAATCCAGAGACATAAGCCTCACCCTTAGGTCATAGCCCAAAAACTTCTCCTCAAAGTCTGTAGATCGGGCCTGCCATACCTACGTCCCCAAACCGTGTTTTCAGACTTCTATCCTGACATCCCTGTCCCACACACCCTCCAGGCTGAGGCCCCTGGAGCCACACCTCAGGACTGTGCCTGCCCTCTCCAAGGAAATTCTTCCCATTCCATTGGCCACAACCCTACAGATTAGGAGAAACCTCCAAAGTCCCAGAGGCCATTCCAATAGTGTAGGCCACCCAGTACAAAGAGGGGTGATCTGTCACAAGCTGAGCAACGACCTCAACTCACCCGTAGACAGATATCCCAAGAGAAAGGTATTCAACTGGACAGGCCCCTAGAACGTAATTGGTTCCATTGCTTTTGTTTCTAAGCATCTCTCCTCAGAGGCCTGTTTTCCAATACCAGCATATGGGGGATTCCAGAGATACCAATCAGAACAAATCTTGTCTCCACATGGGAAACTTATCCTTTGGAGCTCTGTAAAAACCTCCAGTTAGGAGAAACCTTCAGGTAACCGGGGCCACCGACCTATTCCAAGGTCTCCATGGACACAAACCCGCATTATGACCATTCGGCAGGAGAGTACATTTCAACACAACCCCGTTGATTACTCCCCCAGAGCCAGAATATCAAACCTGCCTTGTCGCTAGGAGACAACTTGAATGCAAAGCAGACTCTCTAGGCATCCATCGTTGGAATCCTGCTCTGGCGCCGTTCCATATGGAATGTCCTGGGAGCCTTCCAACAGGTCTTGACTGTCCTGCAGAAGGAATCCTTGCAGATTGGAGCATCTCACAACTCCTATCGTGGGAAAACCTACATGGCCTCATGAGATGCTCCCCTTTATAAAGGGGCCATCATGGACAGAAACTCCAACCTGAGCCAACTTCTGATCCATTGCTTTGGTTTCTATGTATCTCTCCTCAGAGGCCTGGTTTCCAATATCAGATAATGGGGGTTTCCTAAGGAAACAATCAGAACAGATCTCATCTCCACATGAGAAACTTGCTCTTTGGAGCTGTGTCAATACCTCAGGTTAGGAGGATCCTTCAGGGCGCTGGCACCATGGCCCAATTCCAAGGTCTCTAAGGACACAAACTTACATTATGATCCATCATCAGGAGAGTCCATTTCAAATCAGCCCCTTCGGCTGCTCACCCAGAGCCTGCAGATCAAATCTGCCTTGTCACTAGGAGACAGTTGGAATGTGAGGTGGGCTGCCCAGGCATCCATCCTTAGAACCCTGCTCTGGAGAATTTCTTTATGGGACGTCTTGAATCCAACCAACCTGTCTGGAGGACACCATGACATTCCACGGCCACCGTAGGCACAAAATCCAGAGAAAAAAGCCTGAGCAAACGCCACATACTCGCCCTTTGTTCATTGCCCAGAAAATTCTCACGGTCTGTAGATCGAGCCTTCATAAATACATCCCCAAACCTAAGCTGAGTTTGTGTTTTCAGACTTCTGTCCCCACAGTCCTGGCCCACACACCATCCAAGCTGGGGCCCCTGGAGCCACACCTGAGGACTGTGGCTTCCCTCCCAGTGGAATTCTGCCATTTCCATTGGCCACAACCCTATAGATTAGGAGAAGCCTCCAAACTCCCCAAGGCCATCCCAATAGTGTTGGCTGCCCAGGACAAACAGGGATGATCTTTCACAAGTTAGGAAACTACCTCCACTCAGACCCAGAGGCAGATATCCCCATAGAATAAGATTGAACTGGACAGGAGGCACTTAGGCCCTAATCAGATCCATTGCTTTTGTTTCCAGGCATCTCTCCTCAGAGGCCTGGTTACCAATACCAGCATATGGGGGATTACTGAGGCACTCAAAGAAAAATCTCGTCTCCTCATAGGAAATGTACTCTTTGGAGCTTTATAAAAACCTCTGTTGAAGAAAATCTTTCAGGGCCCCGGATCAAGCGCCCCATTCCAAGGTCTCCATGGACTTAAACCCACATTATGATCTATCCTCGGTAGAGTCCATGTCAACTCATCCCCCTTGGTTTCTCCCCCAGGGCCTGCAGATCAAACCTGCCTTGTTGCTAGGAGACAACTAGAATGGGAGGCGGGCTGCCCAGGCATCCATCCTTAGAACCCTACTCTGGAGTCGTTCCATATGGGACATCCTAGTGCCATCCAACAGGTCTCAAGTGTCCCACAGAAGGAAACTTTGCAGTCTGGTGCATCTCACAACTCCCAATGTGGGAAAATCTTCATGGCCTCTTGAGACGCTCCACTTTATAAAGGGGCCATCATGGACAGAAACTCCAACCTGAGCCAACTTCTGATCCATTGCTTTGGTTTCTATGTATCTCTCCTCAGAGGCCTGGTTTCCAATATCAGAATATGGGGGTTTCCTAAGGAAACAATCAGAACAGATCTCATCTCCACATGAGAAACTTGTTCTTTGGAGCTGTGTCAATACCTCAGGTTAGGAGGATCCTTCAGGGCGCTGGCACCATGGCCCAATTCCAAGGTCTCCAAGGACACAAACTTACATTACGATCCATCCTCAGGAGAGTCCATTTCAAATCAGCCCCCTCGGCTGCTCACCCAGAGCCAGCAGATCAAACCTGCCTTGTCACTAGGAGACAGTTGGAATGCGAGGTGGGCTGACCAGGCATCCATCCTTAGAACCCTGCTCTGGAGAATTTCTTTATGGGACGTCTTGAATCCAACCAACCTGTCTTGACTGTCTCGCAGAAGGAATCCTTGTGGTTTGAAGCATCACACAATCCCACTGGGAGAAAACCTCCATTTCCTCATGATGCCCCACACCTTCATAAATGGGCCATCATGGACAGAAACTCCATCCTAAGCCAAAGTCTGATCCGCGCCCTGAATTCAGAAGCACGAGATCTCGATTCAGCACTTGAGAGTGTGCCTGCTGTGCCCTCGCCCCGAAACCTAAGCCTAACTTGTGTTCTCAGACTTCCGTCTTCACAATCCTGGACACACCCCTCCAGTTTGGCAATTCTGGAGACACAATGCAGCACTCTGCCTGCCCTCCAGAAGAAAAATGTTGCCCTATAGGGCTAACCAGAAACGCCAAATGAGTAACAACCTGCATGCCACTCGACCATACCCCAATTATACCATCTAGCCTGTGCACTAAAGCCCTGTCTGACACAGCCTGAAGGCAGACATCCAGTCCAACACCCAGACAGCTGGCCCTACACTGAGCAAATCAAACCCACAATGGCTTTCGGCCATCATCTCTACCCAACCTCAGTTTTCACCTTCAGAACCTAGACCTTATCTCCACTCACTGCTCAGGAGTGAACGTGATACAAGAATCAGAACTTCTCCTTCGCCATGGCAAGAAACCTTGTGGTTGGTATGTTGTCCAACGTTCATTGTAGGAGAAAGCAGCATGGACTATGAGTCCCAACCTATCCCTGAGAGCTACAATTTGCACAAACACACATTGGGACCCTCAGCGAGAGCCCTATCCTCATGTAAAGCCTCTTAGTGACTGGAACAACAGCCCACATATGGGGCTTGCAAGCCCGTAGTCCCCCAATCTCAACCAGAGTTAGAGATGTCTAGTCTCCCCTACTCAGGGCACTGCTCTGGAATCCCTCTTTGGTGGGACACCTGAGGTAAAAAAAAAAAAAATACAGAAAGGTCTCTTCCCATCCACAGAATGATCCCAACCTCTTGGGGTCAGGCCAAATCACCAGAGAAAGACTTGTCCATGGCCCTTGAGGACACCCCGACATTCCACGGCCACCGTAGGCACAAAATCCAGAGACAAAAGCCTGAGCAAACGCCACATACTCGCTCTTTGTTCATAGCCCGGAAAATTCTCACGGTCTGTAGATCGAGCCTTCATACATACATCCCCAAACCTAAGCTGAGTTTGTGTTTTCAGACTTCTGTCCCCACAGTCCTGGCCCACACACCATCCAAGCTGGGGCCCCTGGAGCCACACCAGAGGACTGTGGCTTCCTTCTCCAGGGGAACTCTGCCATTTCCATTGGCCACAACCCTATAGATTAGGAGAAACCTCCAAACTCCCCGAGGCCATCCCAATAGTGTTGGCTGCCCAGGACAAACAGGGATGATCTTTCACAAGTTAGGAAACTACCTCCACTCAGACCCAGAGACAGATATCCCCATAGAATAAGATTGAACTGGACAGGCACTTAGGCCCTAATCAGATCCATTTCTTTTGTTTCCAGGCATCTCTCCTCAGAGGCCTGGTTACCAATACCAGCATATGGGGGATTACTGAGGCACTCATAGGAAAATCTCGTCTCCACATAGGAAATGTACTCTCTGGAGCTCTATAAAAACCTCTGTTTAGGAGAATCTTTCAGGGCCCCGGATCAAGCGCCCCATTCCAAGGTCTCCATGGACTTAAACCCACATTATGATCTATCCTCGGTAGAGTCCATGTCAACTCATCCCCCTTGGTTTCTCCCCCAGGGCCTGAAGATCAAACCTGCCTTGTTGCTAGGAGACAACTAGAATGGGAGGCGGGCTGCCCAGGCATCCATCCTTAGAACCCTACTCTGGAGTCGTTCCATATGGGACATCCTAGAGCCATCCAACAGGTCTCAAGTGTCCCACAGAAGGAATCTTTGCAGTCTGGTGCATCTCACAACTCCCATTGTGGGAAAATCTTCATGGCCTCTTGAGACGCTCCACTTTATAAAGGGGCCATCATGGACAGAAACTCCAACCTGAGCAAACGTCTGATATTCGCCCTGCCTTCAGGTGCATGAGATCTTGATTCAGCTCTGCAGAGTGTGCCTTCTGTGCCCTCTCCCCAAAACTAAGCCTAGCTTGTGTTCTCAGACTACCGTCCTCACATCCCTGGCCCAAAATCCCTACAGTTTGGCAATACTGGGGCCACAATGCAGCACTCTGCCTGCCCTCCAGAAGAAAACGTTGCCTTATGGAGCTACCTAGAAACCCGAATGAGGATCAACTGAACGCCACTCGACTGCACCCCAAATATACAGTCTACCCTGTCTAATGCCCTGTCTGACACAGCATGAGCCCACACCTCCAGACCTACGCTCTACAGCTAGCCACACAATGAGCTCATTGTACCCATCAGGTCCTTAGGTCTTCATCTCTTCCCAACCTCGGTTTTCGGGTTTCAGAACCTAGACCTAAACTCCAATCACTGTCCAGGGGTGAACGTGATGCAGAAATCACAACTCTTCCTTCGCCATGGCCGGAAACCTTTTGGTTGGCATATTCTCCAACGTTCAGTGTAGGAGAATCCAGCGTGGCCCATGAGGCCCTTCCCATGCTTGAGGGCCTTGTTGGGCACAAATAGGCATTGTGACCCTCAGCATGAGCCTTGTCCTCAAGAAAGACCTCTCAGTGTCTGAATCAAGAGCCCACATATTGGACTTGCCATGCCCCTAGGACCCCAAACTTAAACAGAGGTGGGGTTATCCAGTTGTCCTACCAAGGACTCTGCTCTGGAATCCCTCTTTTATTGGCACACATGAGGTACATAACATAAAATAAAAAAAAAACAGAAAGGACACCTCCCATCCCACAGAATGTACCCAAGCTCTTGGGATTGGAACAAATCCTCAGAGAAGGAAAGACGTCCACAACCCATGAGGCCACGCCAGCATTCGACCCACATTGTTGACACAAATCCAGAGACAAAACCTGAGCAAGCACCTCAAACTCACCCTTTTACATATCCCGAAGTGTTATCACGGTCTGTAGATTGGGCGTGCCATACCTATGTCCCCAATCCTAAGCGGAATTTGTGTTTTCAGACTTCTGTCCCCACAGGCCTGGCCCACACACCCTCAAGGCTGGGCCCCTAGAGCCAAACTCAGAACTGTGCCTGCCCTCTCCAGGGGATTTCTGCCCATTCCATTGGCCACAACCCTATAGATTAGGAGAAACTCCAAAATCCCGAGGCCATCCCCAATATTATAGGCTGCCCAGGACAAACAGGGGCGATCTGACACAATCCGAGCAACTACCTCCCCTCAGATCCATAGACACGTATCCCCAGGAAAGAGATTGAACCGGACAGGCACCTAGGCCCTAATCATATCCATTGCTTTTGTTTCCAGGCATCTCTCATCAGAGGCCTGGTTTCCTATACCAGCATATGGTAGATTCCTTAGGCACTCATCAAAATAATTCTCTTCTCTACATAGGAAACGTACTCTTTAGAGCTCCATCAAAACCTCCGGTTATGAACATCCCTCAAGGCCCCGGATCAAGCACCCCATTCCAAGGTCTCCATGGACACAAATGCACATTATGACCCATCCTCAACTCACCCATTTCAACACACCCGCCTCGGTTACTCCCCTAGATCCAGCAGATCGAACTTGCCTTGGTGCTATGAGACACCTGCAATGGGAGGCAGGCTGCCCAGGCATCCATCCTTAGAACCCTGCTCTGGATAACTTCCTTATGGGATGTCCTGGAGCCATCCAGCAGGTCTCGACTGTCCCACGGAAGGAATCATTGCGGTTTGGAGCATCTCACAATTCCCATCGTGGGAAAACCTCCATGGCCTCGTGACACCCTCCCCTTCATGAAGGGGCTGTCATGGACAGAAACTCCAACCTGAGCCAACGTCTGATCCTAGCTCTGTCTTCAGGTACACGGGATCTCGAATCATCTCTGCAGAGGGTTCCTGCCGTCCCCCCACCCCGAAATCTAAGTCTGGCTTGTGTTCTCAGAATTTTTTCCTCACACTACTGGCCCACAAGCCTTCCAGTTTGGGAATTCTGGAGCCACTATGTGGCACTGTGTCTTCCTTCCAGAAGAAAAACGTTGCCCTCTGGGGCTACCCGGTAACCACAAATGAGTACCAACCTGCACGAAACTCGATGGACCCCAATGATACAGTCTAGCCTTGGCACTAATTCCCTGTCTGCCACAGCCTGAGCATGCACCTCCCAACCCACACTCAACAGCTGGCC
This sequence comes from Mustela putorius furo, assembly GCF_011764305.1. Classification (NCBI taxonomy): domain Eukaryota; kingdom Metazoa; phylum Chordata; class Mammalia; order Carnivora; family Mustelidae; genus Mustela; species Mustela putorius. Next base: position 48,752 of record NW_025422269.1, on the reverse strand, counting down.
GAACACTGAGCACATCAGTCACACCATGGCCTTAGGTCTTCATCTCTTCCCAACCTCAGTTTTCAGGCTTCAGAACCTAGACCTTAAATCCAATCACAGTCCAGGAGTGAAAGTGTTGCAGAAATAAGAACTCCTTCTTCCCCATGGCCAGAAAACTTGTGGTTGCCATATTGTGCAACGTTCAGTGTAGGAGAAACCAGCATGGTACATTAGGCCACGCCCAGACTTGAGGGGTTCCTTGGGCACAAAAACACATTGTGAAACTCAATGTGAGCCCTATGCTCAAGGAAGGCCTCTCAGTGTCTGGACCAAGAGCCCACATATGGGGCTTGCCATGTTCTTAGGTCCCAATGTTAACCAGAGTTCTGGTTGTCCAGTCACCCCTCCCCAAGACTCTGCTGTGGAATCCCTCTTTTGGTGGTCCACCTGAGGTAAAAAAAAAAAAAAAAAACCAGAAAGGCCTCCTCCCTTCCCACAGAATGACCCCAAACTCTTGGGATTGGGTCAAATCCCCAGAAAGTGAGCCTCATCGATGGCCCATGAGGACACCCGGACATTCCATGGCAATCGGTGACACATATCCAGAAAAAAAATAAGCATGAGCAAGCACCTCACTTTCGCCCTTTGTTCATATCCCGAAGAGTTCTCCTCACGGCCTATATATCGGGCCGGCAATACATACAGACCCAAACCTAAGTGGAGTTTGTGTTTTCAGACTTTTGTCCAAATAGCCCTGGACCACACACGCTCCACACTTGGGTCCCTGGAGCCACACCTCAGGACTGTTCTTCCCTTTCAAGAGAATTCTTCCCATTCCATTGGCCACAACCTTGCAAATTAGGAAAAATCTCCAAAGTTACCGAGGCCATCCCAATAGTGTAGGCCGCCCAGGACAAACAGGTGTGATCTCAAACCAGCTGAGCAACTACCTCCACTCAGACAAAAGATGTCCCCAGAGAACAATATTGAACCGGACAGGCCCCTAGGCCCTAATCAGATCCATTGCTTTGGTTTCCAGGCATCTCTCCTCAGAGGCCTCATTTCCAATACCAGCAAATGGTGGTTTCCTGAGGCACCAATAAGAACAAATCTCGTCTCCCCATGGAAAACTTGCTCATTGGAGCTTTGTTATAACCTCTGGTTAAGAGAAACCTTCAGGGCCATGGTGCCACTGCCCCATACCAAGGTCTCAATGGACTGAAACCAACATTAAGACCATCCTCAGGAAACTCCATTTCAACTCATATAAGACCATCCTCAGGAAAGTCCATTCCAACTCAGCCCCCTCTGATGCTACCCCAAGCCAGCAGATCAAACGTTTCTTGTTGCTAGGAGACAATTGGAATTGAGGCTGTCTGCCCAGGCATCCATACTTAGAACCCTGTTCTGGAAAAATACCTTAGGAGACGTCCTGGAGCCATCCAACAAATCTTAATTGTCCCACAGAAGGAATCCTTGCAGTTTGGAGCATCTCACAACTCTAATAGTGGGAAAAACCCCATGGCCTCTAAATGCCCCCCCCTTTCATGAAGGGGCCAACATGGACAGAAACTCCAACCTGAGCCAAAGTCTGATCCTCGACCTGACTTCAGACTCATGAGATCTCAATTCAGCTCTGCAGAGTGTGCCTGCCATGTCCATTCCCCGAAACCTAAGCCTAGCTTGTGTTCTCAGACTTCCGTCCTCACTCTCCTGGCCCACAGGCCTCCAGTTTGGGAATTCCGAAGCCACAATGAGCACTCTGCCTGCCCTCCAGAAGAAAAACTTTGCCCTATGCTGCTAATAAAAAACCCCAAATGATTATCTAATGCATGCCACTCACCTGTAAAGCAAATATACAGCCTACCCTGAATACGAATGCCCTGTCTGGCACAGCCTGAGACAAGACATCCCAAACGACACCTAGACAGCTGGCTCCAACCTGGACACAAGGGACCCGCTATGGCTGTAGGTGAGGTGGCCTACCCCGCCATCCATCTTTAAAACCCTGCTCGGAATCGTTGGCTTGGAGCCAACCAACAGGTCTCAATTGTCCTGCAGAAGAATCTTTGCAGTTGGAAACTTCTCAGATCTCCCATCGTGAGAGAACCCCCATGGCCACATGATCCCCCCCCTTCATAAAGGGGCCATCAGGGACATAAGGTCCAACCTGAGCGATCGTCTGATCCTCACCCTGACTTCAGATGCACGAGATCTCGGTTCAGGTCTGTAGATTGTGCCTGCCATGTCCTCACCCAGAAAACTAAGCCTTGCTTGTGTCCTCAGACTTCTGTTGCCAGACTACTGGCTCACAAGCCCTCCAGTTTGGCAATCAAGAACTACAATGCAGCACTCTACCTATCCTGCAGAAGAAATACATTGCCCGCTGGGGCTACCTAGAAACCCCAAATGAAGATCAACCTGCACGACACTTGGCTGTGCCCAAAATATATAGGATGTCCTGGGCAGTAATGCCCTTTCTGACACAGCCTGAGCCTGGACCTCCTGGGCCCACCCAGACAGCTCGCTACAAACTGAGAACTTCAGACCCCCCATGGCCTTAGGTCGTTATCCCTTCCCAAACTCAGTTTTCAGGCTTCAGAACCTAAACCTTATCTCCAATCGCTGCCCAGGTTTGAGAATGATGCAGAAATCAGAACTCCTTCGATGGCAGGAAAACTTGTGGTTGGCTTGTTGTCCAACGTTCAGTGTAGTGGAAACCAGTTTGGCCATCCAGAATTATAATGCAGCTCTCTGCCTGCCCTCCAAAAGAAAAACATTGCCTTCTGGGGCTACCCAGAAACCCCAAATGAAGATCAACCTGCACGCCACTTGGCTGTACCCAAAATATATAGGCTGACCTGGGCAATAATGCCCTTTGTGACAGAGGCTGAGCCTGGACCTCCTGGCCCCACCCATACAGCTGGCCGCTCACTGAGCACATCGGACCAGCCATTGCCTTAGGTCGTTATCTCTTCCCAGCTTCGTTTTTCAGGATTTAGAATCTAGACCTTATCTCCAATCACTGCCCATGTTTGAAAATGATGCAGAAATAGGAACTCTTTCCCGATGGCAAGAAACCTTGTGGTAGGCTTGTTGTATAATGTTCAGTGTAGTGGATACCAGTGTGTCCCTTGAGGCCCCGCCATTGTTCGCGGGCCACATAGGTGGAAAACACACATTGTGATGCTCAGCCTTAGCACCGTCCTCAGGTAAGGCCTCTCAGTGGCTGGATGAAGAGACAGCATATTGGGCTTGCCATGCCCCAGGCCCCAATTTTTAACAATAGTTCGGTTTGTCCCTTCACTCTTCCCCAGGGCTCTGCTTTGGAACTCCTCTTTTGGTGGGACACCTGAGGTAACAACCCTGAAAAGAGTACTCCATCCAACAGATTGACGAAAAACCATTGGGATTGGGCCAAATCCACAGAGAGCAAGATTCGTCCATGGTCCATGAGGCCTCCTCGACATTCCACGGCCATCGCTGAAACAAACTCCAGAGACAAAAGCCTGAGCAAGCGCCTCAGACTCGCACTTTCTTCATATCCTGAAGATGTCTTCTCATGGTTTGTAGATCGGGCCTGCCATACCTACGTCCCCAAACATAAGCTGAGTTTGTGTTTTCAGACTTCTGTCCTCAAAGTCCTTGGCCACACACCATCCAGGCTGGGGACCCTGGAGCCACACATTAGGACTGTGCCTACCCAATCCATGGGAATTCTGCCCATTCCATTGTCCAAAATCGTACAAATTAGGAGAACCCTCCAAAGTCCCTGAGGCCATCCCAATAGTATAGGTCGCCCGGGACAAAAAAGGGCAGTCTGTCACCAGCTGAGCATCTAACTCCACTAATACCCTAGATGGATGTCCCCAGAGAAGAAGATTGAACCAGACAGGACCTAGACCAAAATCAGATCCATTGCTTTGGTTTACATGCATGTCCCTTCAAAACCCTGGATTCCAATACAAGCATTGGGGTTTTCCTGAGGCACCCATCAGAAGAAACCTGTCTCTACAAGGAAACTTGTGCATGGGAACTATGTCAAAAGGTTAGGAGAATACTTCAGGATCCCGGTGCCACCGCCCCATTCCAAGGCCATTATGGACACAAACACACATTAGACCCATCCTCAGGAAAGTCCATTTCAACTCAGCCATCCCGGTTGCTCCCGCAGAGCCATCACATCTAAATGTCTTGTCGCTAGGAGACAATTGAAATGCGAGGCGGGCTTCCCAGGCATCCATCCTCGAACGTTGGTCTGGACTCATCCATATGGGATGTCCTGGAGCTGTCCAGAAGGTCTCAATTGTCCCGCAGAAGGAATCCTAGAAGGGGGCCTTCCACCACTCCAAACGTTGGAAAACCTCCACGGCCTCGAGAATTGGCTCCCTTCGTGAAGGGGCCGTCTTGAACAGAAAATCCAAGCTGAGCCAACGTCTGATCCACTCTCTGACTTCAGATGCATGAGATATTGCTTCAGATCTTCAGGAGGTACATGCCGTGCCCTCGCCCTGAATCCCAAGTCTAGCTTGTGTTCTCAGACTTCCGTCCTCACACTCCTGGCCCCGAAGCCCACAAGTTTGGCAATTCCGGAACATCATTGCAGCACTCTGCCTGCCCTCTAGAAACAAAATATTGCCCAATGAGCTGCCCGGGCACATTAAATGAGAATAAACCTACACGGCACTCGAATGTACCCAAATTATATAGTCTAACATGGGCAGTAATGCACTGTCTGACACACCCTGAGCCGGGACCTCCTGAGCAACACCCAGACAGCTGACCGCACCATGAGCCCATAAGACCCACTGTGGCATTAGGTCATCATATCTTCACTACCTCAGTTTTCAGGCTTCAGTACCGAGACCTTATATCCAATCACTGCCCAGGGGTGAGTGTGATGCAGAAATCTGAACTCTTCCTTACCCATGGCAAGAAACCTTATGGTTGGCATGTTGTCCAAAGTTAAGTGTAGGGGATACCAGTATTCACCCTGAGGCCCCGCCCATTCTTGAGTGCGACGAGGGCATAAACACGCATTGTGATCCTCAGCGTGATTCCTGTCCTCTAGTACGTCCTCTCAGTGGCTAGACCATTAGATGCCATAATGGGTTGACATGTCCCTAGGCCCCAAATTTAAACCAGATTTCTGGTTGTCCAAACGCCCCTCCCCAGGGCTCTATTCTGGAATCCCTCATTTGGTGGGACAACTGAGTTTGAAAAACAAAACAAAACAACAACAACAACAACAACAAAATGGACTTCTTCCATTCCACAGAATGACCCCAAACTCTTTGGACGGAGCCGACCCCCAGAGAGTAGGACTCGTCCATTTCCCATGAAGTCACCCGGATATTTCATGACCATGAATGGCACGATATCCAGAGATAAAAACTTGACCAAGAGCCTCACACTCGCCCTTTTCTCATATCCGAAGAGTTCTCCTCATGGTCTGTAGATCAGTCCTGCCATACCTAAGACCCGAAACATAATCCGAGTTTGTGTTTTCAGACAACTGTCCAAACAGCCCAGGCCTGCACACCCAACAGGCTCAGGCCCCTGGGGGCAACCTGAGTACTGTACTTGCCCTCTCCAAGGGAATTCTGTGTGCCCATTCCAATGGCCACAACGCTACTAATAGGATAAACCTCCAAAGTCCCTGAGGCCATCCCAATAGTGGTGGCTTCCCAGGACAAACAGGAGCAATCTGAGCCCATATGAGAACCTACCTGCACTCAGACTCGTAGACTGATATCCCCAGAGGTAAAAAGGAACGAACAGGCCCCTAGGCCCTAATCGGATCCATTGCTTTGGTTTCCAGGCATCTTCCTAGGGGCCTGGATTTCAGTACCAGCATATGACTGTTTCTTGAATCACCCATCAGAACAAAACTCTTCTACACATGGGAAACTTGCACGTGGGAGGTGTGTCATAGCCTCTTTTTAGGAGAACCCTTCATGGCCCCAGTGCCACCGCTTCATTCCAAGGTCTCCATAAACACAAAATCATATTAGGATACATGCACGAGAGAGTCCAATTCAACTCAGCATATTCGGTTGCTCCGCGAAATCCAGCACAACTAACTTGTCTTGTTGCTAGGAGACAATTGGAATGTGAGGTGGCCTACCCCGCCATCCATCCTTAGAACCTTGCTCAGAATCATTGGCCTGGAGCCAAACAACAGGTCTCAATTCTCCTGCAGAAGAATCTTTGCAGTTGGGAGCTTCTCACAACTCCCATCGTGAGAAACCCCCATGGCCTCGTGATACACCCCCTTCATGAAGGGGCTATCAGGAACCTAAGGTCCAACCTGAGAAATAGTCTGATCCTCACCCTGACTTCAGATGTATGAGATCTCGATTCAGGTCTGTATATTGTGCCTGCCATGTCCTCACCCAGAAACCTAAGCCTAGCTTGTGTCCTCAGACTTCTGTACACATACTACTGGCTCACAAGCCCTCCAGTTGGGCAATCCAGAACTACAATGCACCACTCTACCTGCCCTGCAGAAGAAATACATTGCCCTCTGGGGCTACCCAGAAACCCCAAATGAAGATCAACCTGCACGCCTCTTGGCTGTACCCAAAATATATAGGCTGACCTGGGCAATAATGCCCTTTCTGACAGAGCCTGAGCCTGGACCTCCTGGACCCACCCATACAGCTTGCCACTCACTGAGCACATAGGACCAGCCATTGCCTTAGGTCGTTATCTCTTCCCAACCTCGGTTTTTAGGATTCAGATCCTAGACCTTATCTCCAATCACTGCCCATGTTTGAAAATGATGCAGAAATCAGAACTCCTTCCCGATGGCAAGAACCTTATGGTTGGCTTGTTGTCCAACGTTCAGTGTAGTGGAAACCTGTTTGTCCGATGAGGCCCCGCCATTGCTCGTGGGCCACATAGGTGGCAAACTCACATTGTGACCCACAGCCTTAGCCCAGTCCTCACGTAAGGCCTCTCAGTGGCTGGATGAAGAGACAGCATATTGGGCTTGCCATGCTCATAGGCCCCAAAATTTAACCATAGTTCGGGTTGTCCCTTCACTCTTCCCCAGGGCTCTGCTTTGGAATTCCTCTTTTGGTGCGACACCTGATGTATCAACCCTGAAAGGATTCCTCCATCCAACAGATTGACGAAAGACAATTGGGATCGGCCCAAATCCACAGAGAGCAAGATTCGTCCATGGCCCATGAGGCCTCCTCGACATTCCACGGCCATCGCTGAAACAAAATCCAAAGACAAAAGTATGAGCAAGCGCCTCAGACTCGCACTTTCTTCATATCCTGAAGATGTCTTCTCATGGTTTGTAGATCGGGCCTGCCATACCTACGTCCCCAAACATAAGCTGAGTTTGTGTTTTCAGACTTCTGTCCTCAAAGTCCTGGGCCACACACCATCCAGGCTTGGGACCCTGGAGCCAAATATTAGACTGTGCCTCCCCAATCCATGGGAATTCTGCCCATTCCATTGTCCAAAATCGTACAAATTAGGAGAACCCTCCAAAGTCCCTGAGGCCATCCCAATAGTATAGGTCGCCCGGGACAAAAAAGGTCAGTCTGACACCAGCTGAGCATCTACCTCCACTCATACCCTAGATGGATGTCCCCAGAGAAGAAGATTGAACCAGACAGGACCCTAGGCCAAAATCAGATCCATTGCTTTGGTTTACAGTCATGTCTCCTCAAAACCCTGGATTCCAATACCAGCATTGGGGTTTTCCTGAGGCACCCATCTGAACAAAACTCGTCTCCACAAGGAAATTTGTGCATGGGAGCTATGTCAAAAGCTGAGGAGAATACTTCAGGGTCCCGGTGCCACCGCCCCATTAAAAGGCCCTCATGGACACAAACACACATTAGGCCCATCCTCAGGAAAGTCCATTTCAACTCAGCCACCCCGGTTGCTCCCGCAGAGCCATTAGATCTAAACTGTCTTATCGCTAGGAGACAATTGGAATGGGAGGCGGGCTTCCCAGGTATCCATCCTCGAATGTTGGTCTGGACTCATCCATAATGGATGTCCTGGAGCTGTCCAACAGGTCTCAATTGTCCCCCAGAAGAAATCATTGGAAGGGGCATCCCACCACTCCCAAAGTGGGAAAACCTCCACACTCTCGAGAATCCGCTCCCTTCATGAAGGGGCCGTCATGAACAGAAAATCCAAGCTGAGCCAACGTCTGATCCTCGCTCTGACTTCAGAAGCATGAGATATTGCTTCAGATCTTCAGGGGGTACATGCCATGCCCTTGCCCTGAAACCCAAGTTAGCTTGTGTTCTCAGACTTCCATCCTCACACTCCAGGCCCCGAAGCCCACAAGTTTGGCAATTCCGGACCATCATTGCAGCACTCTGCCTGCCCTCTAGAAAAAATATATTGCTTAATGAGCTGTCTGAGCACATTAAATGAGAATAAACATACACTGGACTCGAATGTACCCAAATTATATAGTCTAACCTGAGCAGTAATGCACTGTCTGACACAACCTGAGCCGGGACCTCCTGAGCAACACCCAGACAGCTGACCGCACACTGAGCACATCAGACCCGCTATGGCCTTAGGTCATCATTTCTGCCCTACCTCAGTTTTCAGGCAGCAGAACCTAGACCTTATCTCCAATCACTGCCCAGGGGTGACTGTGATGCAGAATCAGAACTCTTCCTTACCCATGGCAAGAAACCTTGTGGTTGGCATGTTGTCCAAGTTTCAGTGTACTTGAAATCAGTGTGGCCCATGAGGCCCCGCCCATGCTTGCGGGCCACCTTGGTCAGAAACAGACATTGTGACCCTCAGCCTGTTCCCAGTCCTCAGGTAAGGCCTCTCAGTGGCTGGATGGAGAGACAGCATATTGGGCTTGCCATGCCCCTAGGCCCCAATTTTTAACCATAGTTCGGGTTGTGCCATCACTCTTCCCCGGGGCTCTACTTTGGAATTCCTCTTTTGGTGGGACACCTGAGGTAACAAACCGGAAAGGAGTCCTCCCATCCCACAGATTGACGAAAAACAATTGGGATCGGGCCAAGTCCACAGAGAACAGGATTCGTCCATGGCCCAAGAGGCGTCCCCACCATTCCACGGACATCGCTGACACAAAATCCAGAGACAAAAGCCTGAGCACGCGCCCCAGATTCGCTCATTCTTCATATCCTGAAGAGTTCTTCAGTTAAGAAACTATACGGCACTCGAATGCACCCAAAATATATAGTCTAACCTGGGCACTAATGCACTGTTTGACAACCTGAGCCCGAACCTCGTGACCAACACCCAGACAGCTGACCCCACACTGAGCCCATCAGACCCGCCATGGCCTTAGGTCATCATCTCTTCCCTACCTCAGTTTTCAGGCTTCAGAACCTAGACCTTATCTCCAATCACTGCCCAGGGGTGACTGTGATGCTGAAATTAGAACTCTTCCTTACCCATGGCAAGAAACCTTGTGGTTGGCATGTTGTCCAACGATCAGTGTAGGAGAAACCAGCATTCACCCTGAGGCCCCGCCCATTCTTGAGTGCGACGAGGGCATAAACACGCATTGTCACCCTCAGCGTGAGTCCTGTCCTCTAGTACGTCCTCTCAGTGGCTGGACCATTAGATGTCATAATGGGCTTGACATGTCCCTAGGCCTCAATTTTTAACCAGATTTCTCATTGTCCAGTTGCCCGCCCCAAGGCTCTACTCTGGAATCTCTCATTTGGTGGGACACCTGAGGTTGAAAAACAAAACAAAACAAATCAACAACAACAGAACAACGGACTACTTCCATCCAACAGAATGACCCCAAACTCTTTGGATGGGGCCAAACCCCCGGAGAGGAAGACTCGTCCATTTCCCATGAAGTCACCCGGAAATTTCACGACCATGTGTGACACGATATCCAGAGACAAAAACTTGAGCAACAGCCTCACACTCGCCCTTTTTTCTTATCCCGAAGAGTTCTCCTCATGGTCTGTAGGTCAGTCCTGCTATACCTATGACCCGAAACATAAGCCGAGTTTGTGTTTTCAGACAACTGTCCAAACAGCCCTGGCCTACACACCCTACAGGCTCAGGCCCCTGGAGCCAAACCTGACGACTGTGCTTGCCCTCTCCAAGAGAATCGTATGTGCCCATTCCAATGGCCACAACCCTACTAAGAGGATAAACATACAAAGTCCCTGAGGCCATCCCAATATTTGCGGCTTCCTAGGACAAACAGGGGCAATCTGGGCCCATCTGAGCACCTACCTGCACTCAGACCCGTAGACTGATGTCCCCAGATGTAAAAAGGAACGAACAGGCCCCTAGGCTCCTATCGGATCCATTGCTATGGTTTCCACCTATCTCTCCTCAGAGGCCTGGATTTCAATAACAGCATATGGCTGTTCTTGACTCACCCATCAGAACAAATCTCATCTACACATGGGAAACTTGCACGATGGAGCTGAGTGAAAGCCTCTCTTTACGAGAACCCTTCAGGGCCCCAGTGCCACCGCTTCAGTCCAAGGTCTCCATAGACACAAAATCATATTAGGACACAACCACGGGAGAGTCCATTTCAACTCAGCCACCTCGGTTGCTACCCCAGAACCAGCAGATCTAACTTGTCTTGTTGCGTGGAGACAATTGGAATGCGAGGTGGGCTACCTAGCCATCCATCCTTAGAACCCTGCTCAGAATCGTTGTCCTGGAGAGAACCAACAGGTCTCAATTGTCCTGCTGCAGAATCTTTGCAGTTGGGAGCTTCTCACAACTACCATCGTGGGAAAACGCCCATGGCCTCGTGATCCACCCCCCCTTCAAGAAGGGGCCATCAGGGACAGAATGTCCAACCTGAGCGATCATCTGATCCTCGTCCTGACTTCAGATGCACGAGATCTCGATTCAGGTCTGTGGATTGTGACTGCCATATCATCACCCAGAAACCTAGGCCTACCTTGGGTTCTCAGACTTCCGTCTTCAGACTGCTGGCCCACAAGCCCTAAAGTTTGGCAATCCAGAACTACAATGCAGCACTCTGCCTTCCCTCCAGAAGTAAAACATTGCCCTCCGGGGCAACCCAGAAACCCCAAATCAGGATCAACCTGCACGCCATTCCGCTCTACCCAAAATATATAGGCTGTCCTGGGCACTAATGCCCTTTCTGACGCAGCCTGAGCCTGGACCTCCTAGCCCCACCCAGAGAGCTGGCCGCACACTGAGCACATCGGACCCGCCATAGCCTTAGGTCGTCATCTCTTCTCAACCTCGGTTTTCAGGCTTCAGAAACTAGACCTTATCTCCAATCACGGCCCGGGTTTGAAAATGATGCAGAAATCAGAACTCTTTCCCCATGGCAAGAAACCTTGTGGTTGGCATGTTGTCCAAGGTTCAGTGTAGTTGAAACCAGAGTGGCCCATGAGGCCCCGCCCATGCTTGCGGGCCACATTGGTCACAAACTCACATTGTGACCCTCAGCCTGAGCCCAGTCCTCAGGTAAGGCCTCTCAGTGGCTGGATGGAGAGACAGCATATTGGGCTTGCCATGACCCTAGGCCCCAATTTTTAACCATAGTTCGGGTTGTCTCTTCACTCTTCCCCAGGGCTCTGATTTGGAATTCCTCTTTTGGTGGGACACCTGAGGTAGCAAACCTGAAAGGAGTCCTCCCATCCCACAGATTGACGAAAAACATTGGGATCGGGCCAAGTCCACAGAGAGCAAGATTCGTCCATGGTCCATGAGGCCTCCCCAAAATTCCACGGCCATCGCTGATACAAAATCCAGAGACAAAAGCCTGAGCATGAGCCTCAGACTCGCACATTTTTCATATCCTGAAGAGTTCTTCAGATAAGAACTTACACGGCACTCGAATGCACCCAAAATATATAGTCTAACCTGGGCACTAATGCACTGTCTGACAACCTGAGCCCGGAGCTCGTGACCAACACCCAGACAGCTGACCGCACACAGAGCACATCAGACCCACCATGGCCTTAGGTCATCATCTCTTCCCTACCTCAGTTTTCAGGCTTCCGAACCTAGACCTTATCTCCAATTACTGCCCAGGGGTGACTGTGATGCAGAAATCAGAACTCTTCCTTACCCACGGAAAGAAACCTTGTGGTTGGCATGTTGTCCAACATTCAGTGTAGGAGAAACAATCATTCACCGTGAGGCCCCGCCCATTCTTGAGTGCGACGAGGGCATAAACACACATTATGACCCTCAGCGTGAGTCCTGTCCTCTAGTACGTCCTCTCAGTGGCTGGACCATTAGATGTCATAATGGGCTTGACATGTCCCTAGGCCCCAAATTTTAACCAGATTTCTGGTTGTCCAGTCGCGCCTACCCAGAGCTCTACTCTGGAATCCATCATTTTGTGGGACACATGAGATTGAAAAACAAAACAAAACAAATCAACAACAATAGAACAACGCACTTCTTCCATCCCACAGAATGTCCCCAAACTGTTTGGATGGGGCCAAACCCCCAGAGAGTAAAACTCGCCCATTTCCCATGAAGTCACCCGGAAATTTCACGACCATGTGTGACACGATATCCAGAGACAAAAACTTGAGCAAGAGCCTCACACTCGACCTTTTTTCATATCCCGAAGAGTTCTCCTCATGGACTGTAGATCAGTCCTTCCATACCTATGACCCGAAATATAAGCCGAGTTTGTGTTTTCATACAACTGTCCAAACAGCCCTGGCCTACACACCCTACAGGCTCAGGCCCCTGGAGCCAAACCTGACGACTGTGCTTGCCCTCTCCAAGGGAATTGTATGTGCCCACTCCAATGGCCACAACCCTATAAATAGGATAAACCTCCAAAGTCCCTGAGGCCATCCCAATATTTGTGGCTTCCCAGGACAAACAGGGGCAATCTGGGCCCATCTGAGCACCTACCGGCACTCAGTCCAGTAGACTGATGTCCCCAGAGGTAAAAAGGAACGAACAGGCCCCTAGGCACCTATCGGATCCATTGCTTTGGTTTCGAGGCATCGCTCCTCAGAGGCCTGGATTTCAATAACAGCATATGGCTGTTTCTTGACTCACCCATCAGAACAAATCTCATCTACACCTAGGAAAGTTGCACGATGGCGCTGTGTGAAAGCCTCTCTTTAGGAGAACCCTTCAGGGCCCAAGTGCCACCGCTTCATTCCAAGGTCTCCATAGACACAAAATCATATTAGGACACATCCACGGGAGAGTCCATTTCAACTCAGCCTCCTCGGTTGCTCCCCCAGGTCCAGCACATCTAACCTGTCTTGTTTCTTGGACACAATTGGAATACGAGGTGGGCTACCCAGCCATCCATCCTTAGAACCCTGCTTGGAAATGTGGTCCTTGTGCCAACCAACAGGTCTCATGTGCTGTAGAAGAATCTTTGCAGTTGGGAGTTCACACAACTCCCATCGTGGGAAAACCCCCATGGCCTCGTGATCCACCCCCCCTTCAAGAAGGGGCCATCCGGGTCAGAATGTCCAACCTGAGCGATCGTCTGATCCTCGCCCTGTCTTCAGATGAACAAGATCTCGTTTCAGGTCTCACCCAGAAACGTAGGCCTAGCTTGGGTTCTCAGACTTCCGTCCTCAGATTATTGGCCCAGAAGCCCACCAGTTTGGCAATCCAGAACTAAAATGCAGCACTCTGCCTGCCCTCCAGAAGAAAAACATTGCATTCTGGGGCTACCCAGAAACCCCAAATGAGGATCAACCTGCACGCCATTTGGCTGTACCCCAAATATATAGGCTGAACTGGGCACTAATGCCCTTTCTGACACAGCCTGAGTCTGGACCTCCTGGCCCCAACCAGACAGTTGGCCGCTCACTGCGCTCATCGGACCCGCCATGGCCTTAGGTCGTCCTCTATTCTCAATCTCGGTTTTCAGGCATCAGAACCTAGACCTTATCTCCAATCACGGCCCGGGTTTGAAAATGATGCAGAAATCAGAACTCTTTCCCTATGTCAAGAAACCTTGTGGTTGGCATGTTGTCCAAGTTTCAGTGAACTTGAAACCAGTGTGGCCCATGAGGCCCCGCCCATGCTTGCGGGCCACATTGGTCACAAACACACATTGTGACCCTCAGCCTGAGCCCAGTCCTCAGATAAGGCCTCTCAGTGGATGGATGGAGAGACAGCATATTGGGCTTGCCATGCCCCTAGGCCACAATTTTTAACCATAGTTCGGGTTGGCCCTTCAGTCTTCCCCAGGGCTCTGCTTTGGATTCCTCTTTTGGTGGGGCACCTGAGGTAACAAACCTGAAAGGATTCCTCCCATTCCACAGATTGACGAAAAACAATTGGGATCGGGCCAAGTCCACAGAGAGCAAGATTCATCGATGGCCCATGAGGCCTCCCCAACATTCCACGGCCATCGCTGATACAATATCCAGAGACAAAACCTGAGCACGCGCCTCAACTCGCGCATTCTTCATATCCTGAAGAGTTCTTCAGATAAGAACCTACACGGCACTCGAATGCACCCAAAATATATAGTCTAACCTGGGCACTAATGCACTGTCTGACAACCTGAGCCTGGACCTCGTGACCAACACCCAGACAGCTGACCGCACACTGAGCGCATCAGACCCGCCATGGCCTTAGGACATCATCTCTTCCCTACCTCAGTTTTCAGGCTTCCGAACCTAGACCTTATCTCCAATCACTGCCCAGGGGTGACTGTGATGCAGAAATCAGAACTCTTCCTTACCCACGGAAAGAAACCTTGTGGTTGGCATGTTGTCCAACATTCAGTGTAGGAGAAACAATCATTCACCGTGAGGCCCCGCCCATTCTTGAGTGCGAAGAGGGCATAAACACGCATTGTGACCCTCAGCGTGAGTCCTGTCCTCTAGTACGTCCTCTCAGTGGCTGGACCATTAGATGTCATAATGGGCTTGACATGTCCCTAGGCCCCAAATTTTAACCAGATTTCTGGTTGTCCAGTCGCGCCTCCCCAGGGCTCTACTCTGGAATCCCTCATTTGGTGGGACACCTGAGATTGAAAAACAAAACAAAACAAATCAACAACAACAGAACAACGCACTTCTTCCATCCCACAGAATGACCCCAAACTCTTTGGACGGGGCCAAACCCCCAGAGAGTAAGACTCGTCCATTTCCCATGAAGTCACCCGGAAATTTCACGACCATGTGTGACACGATATCCAGAGACAAAAACTTGAGAAAGAGCCTCACACTCGCCCTTTTTTCATATTCTGAAGAGTTCTCCTCATGGTCTGTAGATCAGTCCTGCCATACCTATGACCCGAACCATAAGCCGAGTTTGTGTTTTCAGACAACTGTCCAAAAGGCCCTGTCCTACAAACCCTACAGGCTCAGGTCCCTTGAGCCAAACCTGACGACTGTGCTTGCCCTCTCCAAAGGAATTGAATGTCCCCACTCCAATGCCCACAACCCTACTAATAGGATAAACCTCCCAAGTCCCTAAGGCCATCCCAATATTTGTTCTTCCCAGGACAAACAGGGGCAATCTGGGCCCATCTGAGCACCTACCGGCACTCAGACCCGTAGACTGATGTCCCCAGAGGTAAAAAGGAACGAACAGGCCCCTAGGCACCTATCGGATCCATTGATTTGGTTTCCAGGCATCTCTCCTCAGAGGCCTGGATTTCAATAACAGCATATGGCTGTTTCTTGACTCACCCATCAGAACAAATCTCATCTACACATGGGAAACTTGCTCGATGGAGCTGTGTGAAAGCCTCTCTTTAGGAGGAACCTTCAGGGCGCCAGGCTTCATTTCAAGGTCTCCATAGACACAAAATCATATTAGGACACATCCACGGTAGAGTCCATTTCAACTCAGCCTCCTTGGTTGCTCCCCCAGATCCAGCAGATCTAACCTGTCTTGTTGCTTGAAATCAATTGGAATGCGAGCTGGGCTACCCAGCCATCCTTCCTTAGAACCCTGCTCGGAATCGTTGTCCTGGAGCCAACCAACAGGTCTCAATTGTCCTGCAGAAGAATCTTTGCAGTTGGGAGCTTCTCACAACTCCCATTGTGGGAAAACCCCCAAAGCCTCGTGATCCACCCCCCCCTTCAAGAAGGGGCCATCAGGGACAGAATGTCCAAACTGAGCGATCGTCTCATCCTCGCCCTGACTTCAGATGCACGAGATCTTGATTCAGGTCTGTAGATTGTGCCTGCCATATCCCCACCCATAAACCTAGGCCTAGCGTGGGTTCTCAGACTTCCGTCCTCAGACTACTGGCCAACAAGCCCTCCAGTTTGGCAATCCAAAACTACAATGCAGCATTCTGCCTGCCCTTCAGAAGAAAAACATTGCCCTCTGGGCTACCCAGAACCCAAAATGAGGATCAACCTGCACGCCATTCGGCTGTACCCCAAATATATAGGATGACCTGGGCAGTAGTGCACTTTCTGACACAGCCTGAGCCTGGACCTCCTGACCCCACCCAGACAGATGGCCGCACACTGAGCACATCGGACCCGCCATGTCCTTAGGTCGTCATCTCTTCTCAACCTCGGCTTTCAGGCTTCAGAACCTAGACCTTATCTCCAATCACCGCCCGGGTTTGAAAATGATGCAGGAATCAGAAATCTTTCACCAAGGCAAGAAACCTTGTGGTTGGCATGTTGTCCAAGGTTCAGAGTACTTGAAACCTCTGTGGCCCATGAGGCCCTGCCCATGCTTGCTGGCCACATTGGTCACAAACACACATTGTGACCCTCAGCCTGAGCCCAGTCCTCAGGTAAGGCCTCTCAGTGGCTGGATGGAGAGACAGCATATTGGGCTTGCCATGCCCCTAGGCCCCAATTTTTAACCATATTTCGTGTTGTCCCTTCACTCTTCCAGAGGGCTCTACTTTGGAATTCCTCTTTTGGTGGGAGGTAACAAAACTTAAAGGAGTCCTCCCATCCCAATAATTGATGAAAAACAATTGGGATCGGGCCAAATCCACAGAGAGCAAGATTCGTCCATGGCCCATGAGGCCTCCCCAACATTCCACGGCCATCCCTGATACACAATCCAGGGACAAAAGCCTGAGCACGCGCCTCAGACTCGCTCATTCTTCATATCCTGAAGAGTTCTTCAGATAAGAACCTACACGGCACTCGAATGCACCCAAAATGTATAGTCTAACCTGGGCACTAATGCACTGTCTGACAAGCTGAGCCCGGACCTAGTGACCAACACCCAGACAGCTGACTGCCCACTGAGCACATAAGACCCGCCATGGCCTTAGGACATCATCTCTTCCCTACCTCAGTTTTCAGGCTTCAGAACCTAGACATTATCTCCAATCACTGCCCAGGGGTGACTGTGATGCAGAAATCAGAACTCTTCCTTACCCATGGCAAGAAACCTTGTGGTTGGCATGTTGTCCAACGTTCAGTGTAGGAGAAACCAGCATTCACCATGAGGCCCCGCCCTTACTTGAAAGCGACGAGGGCATAAACACGCATTTTGACCCTAGCGTGAGTCCTGTCCTCTAGTACGTCCTCTCAGTGGCTGGAACATTAGATGTCATAATGGGCTTCACATGTCCCTAGGACCCAATCTTAACCAGATTTCTGGTTTTCCATTCGCCCCTCCCCAGGGCTCTACTCTTGAATCCCTCATTTGCTGAGACACCTGAGGTTGAAAACCAAAACAAAACAAATCAATAACAACAAAACAACGGACATCTTCTATCCCACAGAATGACCCCAAACTCTTTGGACGGGGCCAAACACCCAGAGAGTAAGAGTCGTCCATTTCCCATGAAGTCACCCGGAAATTTCACGACCATGAGTGACACGATATCCAGAGACAGAAACTTGAGCAAGAGCCTCACACTCGCCCTTTTTTCATGTCCCGAATAGTTCTCCTCATGGTCTGTAGATCAGTCCTGACATACCTATGAGCCGAAACATAAGCCGAGTTTGTGTTTTCAGACAACTGTCCAAACAGCCGTGGCCTACACACCCTACAGGCTCAGGCCCCTAGAGCCAAAACTGAAGACTGTGCTTGCCCTCTCCAAGGGAATTGTATGTGCCCATTCCAATGGCCACAACCCTACTAATAGGATAAACCTCCAAAGTCCCTGAGGCCATCCCTATATTTGGGGCTTCCCAGGACAAACAGGGGCAATCTGTGCCCATCTGAGCACCTACTGGCACTCAGACCCTTAGACTGATGTCCCCAGAGGTAAAAAGGAAGGAACAGGCATATAGGCACCTATCGGATCCATTGCTTTGGTTTCCAGGCATCTCTCCTTAGAGATCCTTAGAACCCTTAGAAAACTGCTCTTGCGTCGTTCCTTATGGGACATCCTTGAGCCAACCAACAGTTCTCGACTGTCCCACATGAGTCCTTGTGCATGGACCACCTCACAACTCATATCATGGAAAGCTTCCAAGGTCACATGATGCCCCCAATCTTCATGAAGTCGGATCACGGAAAGAAACTCCAACCTGAGCCAACGGCTGATCTTCGCCTTGACTTCAGATGCACGAGATCTTGATTAAGCCCTTCGGAGTGTACCTGCTGTGCCCTCACCCCAAAACCTAAGCATAGCTAGTGTTCTCAGACTTCCGTCCTCACTCTCCTGGACCACACGCCCTCCATTTTGGGATTTCCGATGACACAGTGCTGCTCTCTGCCTGCCCTCTAAAAGAAAAACGTTGCCCTATGGGTCTACTCAGAAAACTCAAATGAGGATAAACCTGCATGCCACTCAACTGTACACCAATTATATAGTCTAGCCTGTGCACTAATGCCCTGTCTGTCACAACCTGAGGCCTTAATTCCCAACCGACAGCCAGACAGCTTGCCGTACACTGAGAACATCTAAACCGCCATGGCCTTAGGTTGCCATCTCTTTCCAACCTGGTTTTCAGGCTACAGATACCTAGACCTTATCTCTACTCATTTCCCATGGGTGAACGTGATGCAGAAATCATAACTCCTCCTTCCCTCTCGCCAGAATCTTGTGGTTGGCATCTTATCCAAAGTTCAGTGTAGCACCCCTGTAGGGCCTACAGGAGTAGTAGTAGGGCACGTGAGGGTAGTGAAGGGTCCCTGAGGTCCTGCCCATGCTTAAGAGCTGCGGTGGGCACAAACACACATTGGGACCCTCAGTTTGAGCCCTGTCCTCAAGTAAAGCCTCTCAGTGGCTGGACCATGAGCCCGCATATGGGGCCTGGCATGCCCCATGTCACCCAATCTTAACCAGAGGTAGAGACATCTAGTGACCCCTACTCAGGGCTCTGCTCTGGAATCCCTCTTTGGTGGGACATTTGAGGTAAGTAAACACAGAAAGGATTCCTCCCACCCACAGAATGACCCCAATCACTTGGGATCATGCCATCCCCAGAGAGAAAGACTCGTCCATGGCCCATGAGGACAGCCCGACATTCCACGGCCACTATGGACACAATGTCCAGAGACATAAGCCTCACCCTTAGGTCATAGCCCAAAAAATTCTCCTCATAGTCTGTAGATCGGGCCTGCCATACCTACGTCCCCAAACCGTGTTTTCAGACTTCTATCCTGACATCCCTGTCCCACACACCCTCCAGGCTGAGGCCCCTGGAGCCACAGCTCAGGACTGTGCCTGCCCTCTCCAAGGAAATTCTTCCCATTCCATTGGCCACAACCCTACAGATTAGGAGAAACCTCCAAAGTCCCAGAGGCCATTCAAATAGTGTAGGCCGACCAGTACAAAGAGGGGTGATCTGTCACAAGCTGAGCAACGACCTCAACTCACCCGTAGACAGATATCCCAAGAGAAAGGTATTAAACTGGACAGGCCCCAAAACGTAATTGGTTCCATTGCTTTTGTTTCTAAGCATCTCTCCTCAGAGGCCTGTTTTCCAATACCAGCCTATGGGGGATTCCAGAGATACCAGTCAGAACAAATCTTGTCTCCACATGGGAAACTTATCCTTTGGAGTTCTGTAAAAACCTCCAGTTAGGAGAAACCTTCAGGTAACCGGAGCCACCGCCCTATTCCAAGGTCTCCATGGACACAAACCCGCATTATGACCATTCGGCAGGAGAGTACATTTCAACTCAGCCCCGTTGATTTCTCCCCCAGAGCCAGAATATCAAACCTGCCTTGTCGCTAGGAGACAACTGGAATGCAAAGCATACTCTCTAGGCATCCATCGTTGGAATCCTGCTCTGGCGCCGTTCCATATGGGATGTCCTGGGAGCCTTCCAACAGGTCTTGACTGTCCTGCAGAAGGAATCCTTGCAGATTGGAGCATCTCACAACTCCTATCGTGGGAAAACCTACATGGCCTCATGAGATGCTCCCCTTTATAAAGGGGCCATCATGGGCAGAAACTCCAACCTGAGCCAACTTCTGATCCATTGCTTTGGTTTCTATGTATCTCTCCTCAGAGGCCTGGTTTCCAATATCAGAATATGGGGGTTTCCTAAGGAAACAATCAGAACAGATCTCATCTCCACATGAGAAACTTGCTCTTTGGAGCTGTGTCCATACCTCAGTTTAGGACGATCCTTCAGGGCGCTGGCACCATGGACCAATTCCAAGGTCTCAAAGGACACAAACTTACATTATGATCCATCCTCAGGAGAGTCCATTTCAAATCAGCCCCCTCGGGTGCTCACCCAGAGCCAGCAGATCAAACCTGCCTTGTCACTAGGAGACAGTTGGAATGCGAGGTGGGCTGACCAGGCATCCATCCTTAGAACCCTGCTCTGGAGAATTTCTTTATGGGACGTCTTGAATCCAACCAACCTGTCTTGACTGTCTCGCAGAATGAATCCTCGTGGTTTGAAGCATCACACAATCCCACTGTGAGAAAACCTCCATTTCCTCATGATGCCCCACACCTTCATAAATGGGCCATCATGGACAGAAACTCCATCCTAAGCCAAAGTCTGATCCACGCCCTGAATTCAGAAGCACGAGATCTCGATTCAGCACTTGAGAGTGTGCCTGCTGTGCCCTCGCCCCGAAACCTAAGCCTAACTGGTGTTCTCAGACTTCTGTCTTCACAATCCTGGCCACACCCCTCAAGTTTGGCAATTCTGGAGACACAATGCAGCACTCTGCCTGCCCTCCAGAAGAAAAATGTTGCCCTATAGGGCTAACCAGAAACGCCAAATGAGTAACAACCTGCATGCCACTCGACCATACCCCAATTATACAATCTAGCCTGTGCACTAAAGCCCTGTCTGACACAGCCTGAATGCAGACCTCCAGTCCAACACCTAGACAGCTGGCTGTACACTGAGCATATCAAACACAGTATGGCTTTCGGCCCTCATCTCTACCCAACCTCAGTTTTCACCTTCAGAACCTAGACCTTATCTCCACTCAGTGCTCACGATTGAACGTGATACAAGAATCAGAACTTATCCTTCGCCATGGCAAGAAACCTTGTGGTTGGCATGTTGTCCAACGTTCATTGTAGGAGAAAGCAGCATGGACTATGAGGCCCCACCTATCCCTGAGGGCTACAATTTGCACAAACACACATGGTGAACCTCAGCGTGAGCCCTATCCTCATGTAAAGCCTCTTAGTGACTGGAACAACAGCCCACATATGGGGCTTGCCAAGCCCCTAGTCCCACAATCTCAACCAGAGTTAGAGATGTCTAGTCACCCCTACTCAGGGCTCTGCTCTGTAATCCCTCTTTGGTGGGACACCTGAGGTAAAAAAAAAAAAAAATACAGAAAGGACTCTTCCCATCCACAGAATGATCCCAACCACTTGGGATCAGGCCAAATCACCAGAGAAAGACTTGTCCATGGCCCTTGAGGACACCCCGACATTCCACGGCCACCGTAGGCACAAAATCCAGAGACAAAAGCCTGAGCAAACGCCACATACTCGCCCTTTGTTCATAGCCCGGAAAATTCTCATGGTCTGTAGATCGAGCCTTCATACATACATCCCCAAACCTAAGCTGAGTTTGTGTTTTCAGACTTCTGTCCCCACAGTCCTGGCCCACACACCATCCAAGCTGGGGCCCCTGGAGCCGCACCTGAGGACTGTGGCTTCCCTCTCCAGGGGAATTCTGCCATTTCCATTGGCCACAACCCTATAGATTAGGAGAAACCTCCAAACTCCCCGAGGCCATCACAATAGTGTTGGCTGCCCAGGACAAACAGGGATGATCTTTCACAAGTTAGGAAACTGCCTCCACTCAGACCCAGAGACAGATATCCCCATAGAATAAGATTGAACTGGACAGGCACTTAGGCCCTAATCAGATCCATTGCTTTTGTTTCCATGCATCTCTCCTTAGAGGCTGGTTACCAATACCAGCATATGGGGGATTACTGAGGCACTCATAGAAAAATCTCGTCTCCTCATAGGAAATGTACTCTTTGGAGCTCTATAAAAAACCTTTGTTTAGGAGAATCTTTCAGGGCCCCGGATCAAGCGCCCCATTCCAAGGTCTCCATGGATTTAAAACCACATTATGATCTATCCTTGGTAGAGTCCATGTCAACTCATCCCCCTTGGTTTCTCCCCCAGGGCCTGAAGATCAAACCTGCCTTGTTGCTAGGAGACAACTAGAATGGGAGGCGGGCTGCCCAGGCATCCATCCTTAGAACCCTACTCTGGAATCGTTCCATATGGGACATCCTAGAGCCATCCAACAGGTCTCAAGGGTCCCAGAGAAGGAATCTTTGCAGTCTGGTGCATCCCACAACTCCCATTGTGAGAAAATCTTCATGGCCTCTTGAGACGCTCCACTTTATAAAGGGGCCTTCATGGACAGAAACTCCAACCTGAGCAAACGTCTGATATTCGCCCTGGCTTCAGGTGCATGAAATCTTGATTCAGCTCTGCAGAGTGTGCCTTCTGTGCCCTCACCCCAAAAACTAAGCCTAGCTTGTGTTCTCAGACTACCGACCTCACACTCCTGGCCCAAAAGCCGTACAATTTGGCAATACTGGGGCCACAATGCAGCACTCTGCCTGCCCTCCAGAAGAAAAACGTTGCCTTATGGAGCTACCTAGAAACCCGAATGAGGATCAACTGAACGCCACTCGACTGCACCCCAAATATACAGTCTACCCTGTCTAATGCCCTGTCTGACACAGCATGAGCCCACACCTCCAGACCTACGCTCAACAGCTAGCCACACACTGAGCTCATTGTACCCAACAGGTCCTTAGGTCTTCATCTCTTCCCAACCTCGGTTTTCGGGTTTCAGAACCTAGACCTAAACTCCAATCACTGTCCAGGGGTGAACGTGATGCAGAAATCACAACTCTTCCTTTGCCATGGCCGGAAACCTTGTGGTTGGCATATTCTCCAACGTTCAGTGTAGGAGAATCCAGCGTGGCCCATGAGGCCCTTCCCATGCTTGAGGGCCTTGTTGGGCACAAATAGGCATTGTGACCCTCAGCATGAGCCCTGTCCTCAAGGAAGACCTCTCAGTGTCTGAATCAAGAGCCCACATATTGGACTTGCAATGCCCTAGGCCACCAAACTTAAACAGAGGTGGGGTTATCCAGGTGTCCCTACCAAGGACACTGCTCGGGAATCCCTCTTTTCTTGGCACACATGAGGTACATAAAATAAAATAAAAAAACAGAAAGGACACCTCCCATCCCACAGAATGTACTCAAACTCTTGGGATTGGGTCAAATCCTCAGAAAAGGAAAGCCGTCCACAACCCATGAGGCCACGCCAGCATTCGAGCCACATTGTTGACCCAAATCCAGAGACAAAACCTGAGCAAGCACCTCAAACTCACCCTTTTTCATATCCCGAAGTGTTATCACGGTCTGTAGATTGGGCGTGCCATACCTATGTCCCCAATCGTAAGCGGAATTTGTGTTTTCAGACTTCTGTCCCCACAGGCCTGGCCCACACACCCTCAAGGCTGGGCCCCTAGAGCCAAACTCAGAACTGTGCCTGCCCTCTCCAGGGGAATTCTGCCCATTCCATTGGCCACAACCCTATAGATTAGGAGAAACTCCAAAATCCCGAGGCCATTCCCAATATTATAGGCTGCCCAAAACAAACAGGGGCGATGTGACACAAGCCGAGCTACTACCTCCCCTCAGATCCATAGACACGTATCCCCAGGAAAGAGATTGAACCGGACAGGCACCTAGGCCCTAATCATATCCATTGCTTTTGTTTCCAGGCATCTCTCCTCAGAGTCCTGGTTTCCAATACCAGCATATGGGAGATTCCTTAGGCACTCATTAAAACAATTCTCTTCTCTACATAGGAAACGTACTCTTTAGAGCTCCATCAAAACCTCCGGTTATGAACATCCCTCAAGGCCCCGTATCAAGCACCCCATTCCAAGGTCTCCATGGACACAAATGCACATTCTGACCCATCCTCAACTCACCCATTTCAACACACCCGCCTCGGTTACTCCCTTAGATCCAGCAGATCGAACTTGCCTTGGCGCTATGAGACACCTGGAATGGGAGGCAGGCAGCCCAGGCATCCATCCTTAGAACCCTGCTCTGGATAACTTCCTTATGGGATGTCCTGGAGCCATCCAGCAGGTCTCGACTGTCCCACGGAAGGAATCATTGCGGTTTGGAGCATCTCACAATTCCCATCGTGGGAAAACCTCCATGGCCTCGTGACACCCTCCCCTTCATGAAGGGGCCGTCATGGACAGAAACTCCAACCTGAGCCAACGTCTGATCCTAGCTCTGTCTTCAGGTACACGGGATCTCAAATAATCTCTGCAGAGGGTTCCTGCCGTCCCCTTACCCGAAATCTAAGTCTGGCTTGTGTTCTCAGAATTTTTTCCTCACACTCCTGGCCCACAAGCCTTCCAGTTTGGGAATTCTGGAGCCACTCTGTGGCACTGTATCTTCCTTCCAGAAGAAAAACGTTGCCCTCTGGGGCTACCCAGTAACCACAAATGAGTACCAACCTGCACGAGACTCGACTGCACCCCAATGATAGAGTCTAGCCTGGGCACTAATTCCCTGTCTGCCACAGCCTGAGCCTGCACCTCCCAACCCACACTCAACAGCTGGCCGAACACTGAGCACATCAGACACACCATGGCCTTAGGTCTTCATCTCTTCCCAACCTCAGTTTTCAGGCTTCAGAACCTAGACCTTAAATCCAATCACAGTCCAGGAGTGAAAGTGTTGCAGAAATTAGAACTCCTTCTTCCCCATGGCCAGAAAACTTGTGGTTGCCATATTGTGCAACGTTCAGTGTAGGAGAAACCAGCATGGTACATTAGGCCACGCCCTGACTTGAGGGGCTCCTTGGGCACAAAAACACATTGTGAAACTCAATGTGAGTCCTATGCTCAAGGAAGGCCTCTCAGTGTCTGGACCAAGAGCCCACATATGTTCTTAGGTCCCAATGTTAACCAGAGTTCTGGTTGTCCAGTCGCCCCTCCCCAGGACTCTGCAGTGGAATCCCTCTTTTGGTGGTCCACCTGAGGTAAAAAAAAAAAAAAAAAAAAAAAAAAAACAGAAAGGCCTCCTCCCTTCCCACAGAATAACCCGAAACTCTTGGGATTGGGTCAAATCCCCAGAAAGGGAGCCTCATCAATGGCCCATGAGGAGACCCGGACATTCCATGGCAATGGGTGACACATATCCAGAAAAAAATAAGCATGAGCAAGCACCTCACTTTTGCCCTTTGTTCATATCCCGAAGAGTTCTCCTCACGGTCTATATATCGGGCCGGCCATACCTACAGACCCAAACCTAAGTGGAGTTTGTGTTTTCAGACTTTTGTCCAAATAGCCCTGGACCACACACGCTCCACACTTGGGTCCCTGGAGCCACACCTCAGGACTGTGCTTCCCTTTCAAGAGAATTCTTCCCACTCCATTGGCCACAACCTTGCAAATTAGGAAAAACCTCCAAAGTTACCGAGGCCATCCCAATAGTGTAGGCCGCCCAGGACAAACAGGTGTGATCTCAAACCAGCTGAGCAACTACCTCCACTCAAACAAAAGATGTCCCCAGAGAAGAATATTGAACCGGACAGGCTCCTAGGCCCTAATCAGATCCATTGCTTTGGTTTCCAGGCATCTCTCCTCAGAGGCCTCATTTCCAATACCAGCAAATGGTGGTTTCCTAAGGCACCAATAAGAACAAATCTCGTCTCCCCATGGAAAACTAGCTCATTGGAGCATTGTTATCACCTCTGGTTAGGAGAATCCTTCAGGGCCCTGGTGCCACTGCCCCATACCAAGGTCTCAATGGACTCAAACCAACATTAAGACCGTCCTCAGGAAAGTCCATGTCAACTCATTTAAGACCATACTCAGGAAAGTCCATTCCAACTCAGCCCCCTCTAATGCTACCCCAAGCCAGCAGATCAAACGTTTCTTGTTGCTAGGAGACCATTGGAATTGAGGCTGTCTGCCCAGGCATCCATACTTAGAACCCTGTTCTGGAAAAAATACCTTATGAGACGTCCTGGAGCCATCCAACAAATCTTAATTGTCCCACAGAAGGAATCCTTGCGGTTTGGAGCATCTCACAACTCTAATAGTGGGAAAACCCCCATGGCCTCATAATGCCCCCCCTTCATGAAGGGGCCAACATAGACAGAAACTCCAACCTGAGCCAAAGTCTGATCCTCGACCTGACTTCAGACTCATGAGATCTCAATTCAGCTCTGCAGAGTGTGCCTGCCATGTCCATTCCCCGAAACCTAAGCCTAGCTTGTGTTCTCAGACTTCCGTCCTCACTCTCCTGGCCCACAAGCCCTCCAGTTTGGGAATTCCGAAGCCACAATGCAGCACTCTGCCTGCCCTCCAGAAGAAAAACTTTGCCCTATGCTGCTAATAAGAAACCCCAAATGATTATCTAATGCATGCCACTCGACTCTAAAGCAATTATACAGCCTACACTGAATACGAATGCCCTGTCTGGCACAGCCTGAGACAAGACATCCCAAACGACACCTAGACAGCTGGCTCCAACCTGGACACAAGGGACCCGCTATGGCTGTATTTCGTCATCTCTTCCCAACCTCGGTTTTCAGGCTTCAGAACCTAGACCTTATCTCCAATCACTGCCCAGGGGTGAACGTGATGCAGAAATTAGAATTCCTCCTTCCCCATGGCCAGAAACCTTGTGGTTGGCATGTTGTCCAACGTTCATTGTGGGAAAACCTGCATTGTCGGAAAGGCCACGCCAGTGCTTGAGGGCCGCCTAGGGCACAGACATGCATTGTGACCTGTAGCGTGAGTCCCGTATTAAAGTAACGCCTCTCAGTGGCTGGACCAAGATCCTGCATATGGGGCTTGTCATATCCATAGGCCCCCCAGGCTTAACCAGAGAGCGAGTATTCCAGTTGTCAGTACCCCACTGCTATGCTCCAGAATCCCTCTACTGGGGGGACACATGAAGCAGAAAACAGGACTCTTCCCTTCCCACAGAATGACCCCAAACTCTTGGGGGCTGGACAAACTACCAGAGAGGGAGACTTCTACGACCCATGAGGCAACTCCTACTTTAAACGGCCATTGTGGACAAAATATCCAGAGACAAAAGACTGAGCGACTGCCTCCCTCTCACCCTTCTTTCATATCCAGAGGAGCTCCCCTCACGGACTTTAGATCAGGCCTGCCATAACCTCGGCCCCAAACCTGAGCTGAGTTTGGGTTTTTGGATGTCTGTCTGCACAGCCGTGGCCCACACCGCCTCCAGGCTGGGGTCTCTGGAGCCACACCACAGAACTGTGCCTGCTCTCTCCTAAGAAACTGCCCGTTTCATTGGCCACAACTCTACAAAATAGTAGAAACCTCAAGGTCCCCAAGGACATCCCACTACCGCAAGCCGCACTGGACAAACAGGGGCATTATGACACCAGCTGAGCAACTACTACCTCCATGCAGACACACAGACTGATATCCGCAGAGACAGAAGATTGAACCAGACAGGCCCCTAGGCCCTATTATGAACTCTTGCTTTGGTGTCCATTTATCACTCCTCAGAGGCCTGGGTTCGATGACCAGCATATGGGGCTATCATGAGGCACCAGATAGAACACCTCTCATCTCCACATGGAAAGCTTCCTTGTTGGAGTTGTGTCAAACCCTTCGGGTTGGAGAATCCTGCAGAGTCCCTTAGCTACTGCCACATTCCAAGGTCTCCATGGCCACCAACCCACATTATGACTCATCCTCAGGAAAGTCCATTTAAACTCAGCCTTCTGGGTAGCTCACCCAAGAGCCCGCAGATTGAGCGTGCCTTGTCTCGACCAGGCAATGGGAAGGTGAGTTGGCGTTTCTCGGCATTCATGCTTAGGCCCCTGCTCTCGAGTCTTTCTGTATGGGGCATCCTGGAACCATCCAATAGTACTCGACTGTCCTGAAGAAGGAAACTTTGAAGTTTGGAGCAGCTCACAACTCCCAGCGTAGGGAAACCTCCCTGGCCTCATGACGCCCCCACCCCCTTCAGGAAGGGGCCGTCATGGACACAAACTCCAGCTTGAGGCAACATCTGATACTCGCCCTGACCTTAGATGCAGGAGATCTCGATTCAGCCTCTGCACAGTGGGCCCAAACCTCGTGCTACCTTGTGTTTTCAGACTTCCTTCCTCACACTCCTGGCAAACATGTCCTCACGTCTTGGAATTCTGGAACCAAAATGCAGCCCTCTGCTGGCCCTCCAGAAGAAAAACGTTGCTCTATGGGGATCTCCATAAACCCCAAATGAGGATAAACCTGCTCGGTTCTCGACCTCACCCCAATTGGATTGTTCGGGTTGTCCATTCATCGCTCCCCAGAGCTCTGCTTTGGAATCCCTCTTTTGGTGGGACACCTGAGGTAACAAAACTAAAAGGACTCCTCCCATCCTTCAGATTGACCCAAAACAATTGGGATTGGACCAAATTCACAGAGAGGAAGTCTCGTCCATGGCCCATGAGGCCTCCATGAGATTCCACAGCCATCGTTGACAACAAATCCAGAGACAAAAGTCTGAGCAAGCGCCTCACACTCGCTCTTTTGTCGTATCCCGAAGAGTTCTCCTCACGGTCTGTAGATCGGGCCTGCCATACCTACTTCCCAAACCTAAGCCAAGTTTGTGTTTTCAGACTTCTCTCCCCACATTCCTGGCCCACAGACCCTTGAGGCTGGGGCCCATGGAGCCACACATCAGGACTGTGCCTGTCCATACCACGGGAATTCTGCCCATTTCATTGTCCACAATCGTACAAATTAGGAAAAACCTCCAGAGTCCCCAAGGACATCCCAATAATGTAGGCCGCCCAGGACAAACAAGGGTCATCTGAAACCAGCTGAGCATCTTCCTCTACTCAGCGTAGAAGGATGTCCCCAGAGAAGAATATTGAATCAGACAGGCTCCTAGGCCTGAATCAGATTCATTGCTTTCGGTTACAGGTATCTCTCCTCAGAGGCCTGGTTTCCAATATTAGCATATGGTGATTTCATGAGGCAGCAATCAGAACAAATCTCTTCTCCACATGGGAAAATCATCCTTTAAAGATTTCTCAAAACCTCCAGTTAGGAGAATCCTTCAGGGCCTGTGTGCCACTGCCCCATTACAAGGTCTCCATAGACACAAAAACACATTAGGACCCATCCACAGGAGAGTCCATTTCAACTGAGCGTATTCGGCTGCTCCACGATATCCAGCAGATCTAACTTGTCTTGTTGCTAGGAGACAATTGGAATGTGAGGTGGCCAACCCCGCCATCCATCCTTAAATTCCTGCTCGGAATGGTTGGCCTGGAGCCAACCAACAGATCTCAATTGTCCTGCAGAAGAATCTTTGCAGTTGGGAGCTTCTCAGAACTCCCATTGTGAGAGAACCCCCATGGCCACATGATCCCGCCCCCTTCATAAAAGGGCCATCAGGGACATAAGGCCCAACCTGAGCGATTGTCAGATCCTCACCCTGACTTCAAATGCACGAGATCTCAGTTCAGGTCTGTAGATTGTGCCTGCCATGTCCTCACCCAGAAACCTAAGCCTTGCTTGTGTCCTCAGACTTCTGTCCACAGACTACTGGCTCACAAGCACTCCAGTTTGGCAATCCAGAACTACAATGCAGCACTCTACCTGCCCTGCAGAAGAAATACATTGCCCTCTGGGGCTACCTAGAAACCCCAAATGAAGATCAACCTGCACGACACTTGGCTATACCCAAAATATATAAGATGACCTGGGCAATAATGCCCTTTCTGACACAGCCTGAGCCTGGACCTCCTAGGCCCACCCAGACAGCTGGCTACAAACTGAGAACCTCAGACCCCCCATGGCCTTAGGTCATTATCCCTTCCCAACCTCAGTTTTCAGGGTTCAAAACCTAGACTTTATCTCCAATCACTGCCCAGGTTTGAAAATGATGCCGAAATTAGAACTCCTTCCCGATGGCAGGAAAACTTGTGGTTGGCTTGTTGTCCAACGTTCAGTGTAGTGGAAACCAGTGTGTCCCTTGAGGCCCTGCCAATGCTCGCGGTCCAGATAGGTAGCAAACACACATTGTGACCCTCAGCCTTAGCCCAGTCCTCAGGTAAGGCCTCTCAGTGGCTGGATGAAGAGACCGCATATTGGGCTTGCCATGCCCATAGGCCCCAATTTTTAACCATAGTTCGTGTTGTACCTTCACTATTCCCCAGGGCACTGCTTTGGAATTCCTCTTTTGGTGGGACACCTGATGTAACAACCCTGAAAGGAGTCCTCCATCCAACAGATTGATGAAAACAATTGGGATCGGGCCAAATCCACAGAGAGCAAGATTCGTCCATGGCCCATGAGGCCTCCTCGACATTCCACGGCCATCGTTGATACAGAATCTAGAGACAAAAGCCTAAGCAAGCGCCTCAGACTTGCAATATCTTCATATCCTGAAGATGCCTTGTCATGGTTTGTAGATCGGGCCTGCCATACCTACGTCCCCAATCATAAGCTGAGTGTGTTTTCAGACTTCTGTCCTCAAAGTTCTGGGCCACATACCGTCCAGGCTGGGGACCCTGGAGACACACATTAGGACTGTGCCTACCCAATCCATGGGAATTCTGCCCATTCCATTGTCCAAAATCGTACAAATTAGGAGAACCCTCCAAAGTCTCTGAGGCCATCCTAATAGTATAGGTCGCCCGGGACAAAAAAGGGCAGTCTGACACCAGCTGAGCATCTAACTCCACTCATACCCTAGAAGGATGTCCCCAGAGAAGAAGATTGAACCAGACAGGACCCTAGGCCAAAATCGGATCCATTGCTTTGGTTTACAGGCATGTCTCCTCAAAACCCTGGATTCCAATACCAGCATTGGGGTTTTCCTGAGGCACCCATCAGAACAAACCTCGTCTCCACAAGGAAACTTGTGCATGGGAGCTATGTCAAAAGCTTAGGAGAATACTTCAGGGTCCCGGCGCCACCGCCCCATTCCAAGGCCCTCATGGACACAAACACACATTAGACCCATCCTCAGGAAAGTCCATTTCAACTCAGCCACCCCGGTTGCTCCCGCAGAGCCATCAGATCTAAACTGTCTTGTCGCTAGGAGACAATTGGAATGCGAGGCGGGCTTCCCAGGCATCCATCCTCGAACTTTGGTCTGGACTCATCAATATGGGATGTCCTCGAGCTGTCCAACAGGTCTCAATTGTCCCGCAGAAGGAATCCGAGGAGGGGGCATCCCACCACTCCCAACGTGGGAAAACCTCCACGGCCTCGAGATTCGGCTCCCTTTATGAAGGGGCCGTCATGAACAGAAAATCCAAGTTGAGCCAACGTCTGATCCTCGCTCTGACTTCAGATGCATGAGATATAGTTTCAGATCTTCAGGGGGTACATGCCGTGCCCTCGCCCTGAAACCCAAGTCTAGCTGCCCCTAGGACCCAATTTTAACCAGATTACTGGTTGTCCAATCGCCCCTCCCAAGGGCTCTACCCTGGAATACCTCATTTGACGGGACCCCTGAGTTTGAAAAACAAAACGAAACAACAACAACAACAACAACAAACGGACTTCTTCCGTCCCACAGAATGAGCCCAAACTCTGGATTGGGCCAAACCCCCAGGGAGTAAGACTCGTCCATTTCCCATGAAGTCACCCGGAAATTTCATGACCATGAATGGCATGATATCCAGAGATAAATACTTGAGCAAGAGCCTCACACTCGCCCTTTTTTCATACCCGAAGAGTTCTCCTCATGGTCTGTAGATCAGTCCTGCCATACCTATGACCAGAAACATAAGCCGAGTTTCTGTTTTCAGACAACTGTCCAAACAGCCCTGGCCTACACAGCCTACAGGCTTAGGCCCCTGGAGCCCAGCTGACGACTGTACTTGCCCTCTCCAAGTGAATTCTGTGTGCCCATTCCAATGGCCAAAACGCTACTAATAGGATAAACCTCCAAAGTCCCTGAGCCATCCCAATAGTGGTGGCTTCCCAGGACAAACAGGAGCAATCTGAGCCCATCTGAGAACCTACCTGCACTCAGACTTGTAGACTGATATCCCCAGAGGTAAAAAGAAACGAACAGGCCCCTAGGCCCTAAACGGATCCATTGCTTTGGTCTCCAGGCATCTCTCCTCAGAGGCCTGGATTTCAGTACCAGCATATGGCTGTTTCTTGACTCACCCACCAGAACAAATCTCATCTACACATGGGAAACTTGCACGTGGGAGTGATGTCAAAGCCTCTGTTTAGGAGAACCCTTCATGGCCCCAGTGCCACCGCGTCATTCCAAGGTTTCCATAGACACAAAAACACATTAGGACACATCCACAGGAGAGTCCATTTCAACTCAGCGTATTCGGTTGCTCCGCGAGATCCAGCAGATCTAACTTGTCTTGATGCTAGTAGACAATTGGAATGTGAGGTGGACTACCCAGCCATCCATCCTTAAAACCCTGCTCGGAATCGTTGGCATGGAGCCAACCAACAGGTCTCATTTTTCCTGCAGAAGAATCTTTGCAGTTGGGAGCCTCTCAGAACTCCCATTGTGAGAGAACCCCCATGGCCACATGATCCCACCCCCTTCATAAAGGGGCCATCAGGGACATAAGGTCCAACCTGAGCGATCGTCTGATCCTCACCCTGACTTCAGATGCACGAGATCTCGGTTCAGGTCTGTAGATTGTGCCTGCCATGTCCTCACCCAGAAACCTAAGCCTTGCTTGTGTCCTCAGACTTCTGTACACAGACTACTGGCTCACTAGACCTACAGTTTGGCAATCCAGAACTACAATGCAGCACTCTACCTGCCCTGCAGAAGAAATACATTGCCCTCTGGGGCTACTAGAAACCCCAAATGAAGATCAACCTGCACGACACTTGGCTATACCCAAAATATATAGGATGACCTGGGCAATAATGCCCTTTCTGACGCAGCCTGAGCCTGGACCTCCTAGGCCCACCCAGACAGCTGGCTACAAACTGAGAACTTCAGACCCCCAATGGACTTAGGTCGTTATCCCTTCCCAACCTCAGTTTTCAGGCTTCAGAACCTAGACCTTATCTCCAATCACTGCCCAGGTTTGAAAATGATGCAGAAATCAGAACTCCTTCCCGATGGCAGGAAAACTTGTGGTTGGCTTGTTGTCCAACGTTCAGTGTAGTGGAAACCAGTGTGTCCCTTGAGGCCCCGCCATTGCTCGCGGTACAGATAGGTAGCAAACACACATTGTGACCCTCAGCCTTAGCCCAGTCCTCAGGTAAGGCCTCTCAGTGGCTGGATGAAGAGAAAGCATATTGGGCTTGCCATGCCCCTAGGCCCCAATTTTTAACCATAGTTCGTGTTGTCCCTTCACTCTTCCCCAGGGCTCTGCTTTGGAATTCCTCTTTTGGTGGGACACCTGATGTAACAACACTGAAAGGAGTCGTCCATCCAACAGATTCACGAAAAACAATTGGGATCTGGCCAAATCAACAGAGAGCAAGATTCGTCCATGGCCCATGAGGCCTCCTCGACATTCCACGGCCATCGCTAAAACAAACTCCAGAGACAAAAGCCTGAGCAAGCGCCTCAGACTTGCACTATCTTCATATCCTGAAGATGTCTTCTCATGGTTTGTAGATCGGGCCTGCCATACCTACGTCCCCAAACAAAAGCTGAGTTTGTGTTTTCAGACTTCTGTCCTCAAATCCTGGGCCACATACCCTCCAGGCTGGGGACCCTGGAGCCACACATTAGGACTGTGACTACCCAATCCATGGGAATTCTGCCCATTCCATTGTCCAAAATCGTACAAGTTAGGATAACCCTCCAAATTCCCTGAGGCCATCCCAATAGTATAGGTCGCCCGGGACAAAAAAGGTCAGTCTGACACCAGCTAAGCATCTACCTCCACTCATACCCTAGAAGGATGTCCCCAGAGAAGAAGATTGAACTAGACAGGACCCTAGACCAAAATCGGATCCATTGCTTTGGTTTACAGGCATGTCTCCTCAAAACCCTGGATTCCAATACCAGCATTGGGGTTTTCCTGAGGCACCCATCAGAACCAAACTCGTCTCCACAAGGAAACTTGTGCATGGGAGCTATGTCAAAAGCTGAGGAGAATACTTCAGGGTCCCGGTGCCACCGCCCCATTCCAAGGCCCTC
Source organism: Mustela putorius furo (assembly GCF_011764305.1). Lineage (NCBI taxonomy): Eukaryota > Metazoa > Chordata > Mammalia > Carnivora > Mustelidae > Mustela > Mustela putorius. The sequence continues at coordinate 14,317 of NW_025422269.1, read as the reverse complement.
ATGGACACAAACACACATTAGACCCATCCTCAGGAAAGTCCATTTCAACTCAGCCACCCCGGTTTCTCCCAAAGAGCCGTCAGATCCTAACTGTCTTGTCTCTAGGAGACAATTGGAATGCGAGGCGGGCTTCCCAGGCATCCATCCTCAAACGTTGGTCTGGACTCATCCATATGGGATGTCCTGGAGCTGTCCAACACGTCTCAATTGTCCCGCAGAAGGAATCCTTGGAGGGGGCCTTCCCCAACTCGAAACATGGGAAAACCTCCACGGCCTCGAGATTCGGCTCCCTTCATGAAGGGGCCGTCATGAACAGAAAATCCAAGCTGAGCCAACGTCTGATCCTCGCTCTGACTTAAGATGCATGAGATATTGCTTCAGATCTTCAGGGGGTACATGCCGTGCCCTCGCCCTGAAACCCAAGTCTAGATGTCTAGGACCCAATTTTAACCAGATTTCTGGTTGTCCAATCGCCCCTCCCCAGGGCTCTACTCTGGAATCCCTCATTTGGTGGGACGCCTGAGTTTGAAGAACAAAACAAAACAAATCAACAACAACAGAACAATGGACTTCTTCCATCCCCCAGAATGACCCCAAACTCTTTGGAAGGGGCCAAACCCCCGAGAGTAAGACTCGTCCATTTCCCATGAAGTCAACCGGAAATTTCACGACCATGAGTGACACGATATCCAGAGACAAAAAACTTGAGCAAGAGCCTCACAGTCGCCCTTTTTTCATGGTCTGTAGATCAGTCCTCCCATACCTATGACCCGAAACATAAGCGGAGTTTGTGTTTTCAGACAACTGTCCAAACAGCCCTGGCCTACACACCCTACAGGCTCAGGACCCTGGAGCCAAACCTGACGACTGTCCTTGCCCTCTCCAAGGGAATTGTATGTGCCCATTCCAATGGCCACAACCCTACTAAGAGAATCAACATCCAAAGTCACTGAGGCCATCCCAATATTTGTGGCTTCCCAGGACAAACAGGTGCAATCTGGGCCCATATGAGCACCTACCTGCACTCAGACCCGTAGACTGATGTCCCCACAGTTAAAAAGGAACGAACAGGCCCTTAGGCACCTATCGGATCCATTGGTTTGGATTCCAGGCATCTTCTCCTCAGAAGCCTGGATTTCAATAACAGCATATGGCTGTTTCTTGAATCACCCATCAGAACAAATCTCATCTACACATGGGAAACTTGCACGATGGAGATGTGTGAAAGCCTCTCTTTAGGAGAATCTTTAGGACCCCAGTGCCACCGCTTCATTCCAAGATCTCCATAGACACAAAATTATATTAGGACACATCCATGGGAGAGTCCATTTCAACTCAGCCTCCTCGGTTGCTCTCCCAGATCAAGCAGATCTAACATGTCTTGTTGCTTGTAGAAAATTGGAATGCGAGGTGGGCTACCCAGGCATCCATCCTTAAAACCATGCTCAGAATTGTTGTCCTGGAGCCAACCAACAGGTCTCATAGTCCTGCAGAAGAATCTTTGCAGTAGGGAGCTTCTCACAACTCCCATCGTGGGAAAACCCCCATGGCCTCGTGATCCAACCCCCCTTCAAAAGGGGCCATCAGGGACAGAATGTCCAACCTGAGCGATCATCTGATCCTCGCCCTGACTTCAGATGCACGAGATCTCGATTCGGGTCTGTATTTGTGCCTGCCATATCCTCACCCAGAACCCGAGGCCTAGCTTGGGTTCTAAGACCTCAGTCCTCAGACTCTTGGCCCACAAGCCCTCTAGTTTGGCAATCCAGAACTACAATGCAGCACTCTGCCTGCCCTCCAGAAGAAAATCATTGCCCCCCGGGGCGAACCAGAAAACCCCAATGAGGATAAACCTGCACGGCATTCGGCTGTATAGGCTGACCTGGGCACTAATGCCCTTTCTGACACAGCCTGAGCGTGTCCCTCCTGGCCCCACCCAGACAGCTGGCCGCACACTGAGCACATCGGACCCGTTCTGGCCTTAGTTCATCATCTCTTCCCGACCTCAGTTTTCAGGATTCAGAACCTAGACCTTATCTCCAATCACTGCCCAGGGGTGACTGTGATGCAGAACTCAGAACTCTTCCTTACCCATGGAAAGAAACCTTGTGGTTGGTATGTTGTCCAACGTTCAGTGTAGGAGAAACAAGCATTCACTCTGAGGCCCCGCCCATGGTAGAGTGCAATGAGGGCATTAACACGCATTGTGACCCTCAGCGTGAGTCCTGTCCTCTAGTACGTCCTCTCAGTGGCTGGACCTTTAGATAACATAATGTGCTTGACATGTCCCTAGGCCCCAATTTTTAACCAGATTTCTGGTTGTCCAGTCGCGCCTCCCTAGTGATCTACTCTGGAATCCCTCATTTGGTGGGACACCTGAGGTTGAAAAACAAAACAAAACAAAAGAAATCAAAAACAACAGAGGAACGGTCTTCTTCCATCGGAATTCTTCCATCCCACAGAATGACCACAAACTCTTTGGACGGGGCCAAGCCCCCACAGAGTAAGACTCGTCCATTTCCCATGAAGTCACCTGGAAATTTCACGACCATGAGTGACACGATATCCCGAGACAAAAACTTGAGCAGAGCCTCACACTCGACAATTTTTCATATCCCAAAGAGTTCAGTGGCTGGATCATTAGATGTCATAATGGGCTTGACATGTCCCTAGGCCCCAATATTTAACCAGATTTCTGGTTGTCCATTCACCCCTCCCAAGGGCCCTACTCTGGAATCCCTTATTTGCTGGGACACCTGAGGTTGAAAAACAGAACAAAACAAATCAACAACAACAGAACTCGGACTTTTTCCATCCCACAGAATGACCCCAATCTCTTTGGACGGGGCCAAACCCCCAGAGAGTAAGACTCGTCCATTTCCCATGAAGTTACCCGGAAATTTCACGACCATGTGTGACACGATATCCACAGACAAAGACTTGATCAAGAGCCTCAAACTCGCCCTTTTTTCATATCCCAAAGTGTTCTCCTCATGGTCTGTAGATCAGTCCTGCCATACCTATGACCCAAAACTTAAGCCGAGTTTGTGTTTTCAGACAACTTTCCAAACAGCCCTGGCCTACACACCCTACAGGCTCAGGCCCCTGGAGCCAAACATGACGACTGTGATTGCCCTCGCCAAAGGAATTGTGTGTGCCCATTCCAATGGCCACAACCCAACTAAGAGGATAAACCTCCAATGTCCCTGAGGCCATCCCAATATTGCGGATTCTCAGGACAAATGGGGCAATCTGCGCCCATCTGAGCACCTACTTGCACTCAGACCCTTAGACTGATGTGCCCAGAGGTAAAAGGTACGAACAGGCCCCTAGGCACCTATCGGATCCATTGCTTTGGTTTCCAGGCATCTCTCCTCAGAGGCCTGGCTCTCAATAACAGCATAGGCTGTTTCTTGACTCACACATCAGAACAAATCTCATCTACACATGGGAAACTTGCACGATGGAGCTGTGTGCAAGCCTCTCATTAGGAGAACCCTTCAGGGCCCCAGTGCCAACGCTTCATTCCAAGGTCTCCATAGATATATTATCATATTAGGACACATCCACGGGAGAGTCCATTTCAACTCAGCCTCCTCGGTTGCTTCCCCAGATCCAGCAGATCGAACCTGTCTTGTTGCTTGCAGACAATTGGAATGCGAGGTTGGCTACCCAGCCATCCATCCTTAGAACCCTGCTCAGAATCGTTGTCCTGGAGCCAACCAACAGGTTTCAATTGTCCTGCAGAAGAATCTTTGCAGTTGGGAGCTTCTCGCAACTCCCATCCTGGGAAAACCCGCATGGCCTCGTGATCCACCCCCCCTTCAAGAAGGGGCCATCAGGGACAGAATGTCCAACCTGAGCGATCGTCTGATCCTCGCCCTGACTTCAGATGCACGACATCTAGATTCCGGTCTCACCCAGAAACCTAGGCCTAGCTTGGGTTCTCAGACTTCCGTCCTCAGACTACTGGCCCACAAGCGCTCCAGTTTGGCAATCCAGAACTACAGTGCAGCACTCTGCCTGCCCTCCAGAAGAAAAACATTGCTGTCTGGGGCTACCCAGAAACCCCAAATGAGATTCAACCTGCAAGCCATTCGGCTGTACCCCAAATATATAGGCTGAACTGGGCACTAATGCCCTTTCTGAGACAGCCTGATTCTGGACCTCCTGGCCCCACCCAGACAGCTGGCCGCACACTGAGCTCATATGACCTGCCATGGCCTTAGGTCTTCATCTCTTCTCAATCTCGGGTTTCATTCAGGCTTCAGAACCTAGACATTATCTCCAATCACGGCCCGGGTTTGAAAATGATGCAGAAATCAGAACGCTTTCCCCATGGCAAGAAACCTTGTGGTTGGCATGTTGTCCAAGGTTCAGTGTACTTGAAACCAGTGTGGCCCATGAAGGCCCACCCATGCTTGCGGGCCACATTGGTCACATCACACATTGTGACCCTCAGCCTGAGCCCAGTCCTCAGGTAAGGCCTCTCAGTGGCCTGATGGAGAGACAGCATATTGGGCTTGCCATGCCCCTAGGCCCCAATTATTAACCATAGTTCGGGTTGTCCCTTCACTCTTCCACAAGGCTCTGCTTTGGAATTCCTCTTTTGTTGGGACACCTGAGTTAACAAACCTGAAAGAGTCCTCAAATCCCACAGATTGACCAAAAACAATTGGGATCTTGCCAAGTCCACAGAGAGCAAGATTCGTCCATGGCCCATGAGGCCTCCCCAACATTCCACGGCCATCGCTGATACAAAATCCAGAGACAAAAGCCTGAGCACGCGCCTCAGACTCTCTCATTCTTCATATCCTGAAGAGTTCTTCAGATAAGAACCTACACCTCACTCGAAGGCACCCAAAATATATAGTCTAACCTGGGCACTAATGCACTGTCTGACAACCTGAGCCCGGACGTCGTGACCAACACCCAGACAGCTGACCGCACACTGAGCACATCAGACCCGCCATGGCCTTAGGTCATCATCTCTTACCTACTTCAGTATTCAGTCTTCAAAACCTAGACCTTATCTCCAATCACTGCCCAGGGGTGACTATGATGCAGAAATCAGAACTCTTCCTTACCCAAGGCAAGAAACCATGTGGTTGGCATGTTGTCCAACGTTCAGTGTAGGACAGAAACCAGCTTTCACCCTGACGCCCCGCCCTTTCTTGAGTGCGGAGAGGGCATAAACACGCATTGTGACCCTCAGCGTGAGTCCTGTCCTCTAGTACGTCCTCTCAGTTGCTGGACCATTAGATGTCATAATGGGCTTGACATGTCCGTAGGCCCCAATTTTTAACCAGATTTCTGGTTATCCAGTTGCCCCTCCCAGGGCTCTTCTCTGGAATCCCTCATTTGCTGGGACACCTGAGGTTGAAAAACAAAATAAAACAAATCAATAACAACAGAACAACGGACTTCTTCCATCCCACAGAATGACCCCAAACTCTTTGGACGGGGCCAAACCCCCAGAGAGTAAGACTCGTCCATTTCCCATGAAGTCACCCGGAAATTTCACGACCATGAGTGACACGATAACCAGATATAAAAACTTGAGCAGGAGCCTCACAGTCGCCCTATTTTCATATCCCGAAGAGTTCTCTTCATGGTCTGTAGATCAGTCCTGCCATACCTATGACCCGAAACATAAGCCGAGTTTGTGTTTTCAAACAACTGTCGAAACAGCCCTGGCCTACACACCCTACAGGCTCAGGCCCCTGGAGCCAAACCTGACGACTGGGCTTGCCCTCTCCAAGGGAATTGTATGTGCCCATTCCAATGGCCACAACTCTACTAATAGGATAAAACTCCAAAGTCCCTGAGGCCATCCCAATATTTGTGGCTTCCCAGGACAAACAGGGGCAATCTGGGCCCATCTGAGCACCTACCGGCACTCAGACCCGTAGACTGATGTCCCCAGAGGTAAAAAGGAACGAATAGGCCCCTAGGCACATATCCGATCCATTGCTTTGGTTTCCAGGCATCTCTCCTCAGAGGAATGGATTTCAATAACAGCATATGGCTGTTTCTTGACTCACCCATCAGAACAAATCCCATGGGAAACTAGCACGATGGAGCTGTGTGAAAGCCTCTCTTTAGGAGAACCCTTTAGGGCCCCAGTGCCACCGCTTCATTCCAAGGTCTCCATAGACATATTATCATATTAGGACACATCCACGGGAGAGTCCATTTCAACTCATCCTCCTCGGTTGCTCCCCCAGATCAAGCAGATCTAACCTGTCTTGTTGCTTGCGGACAATTGGAATGCGAGATGGGCTACCCAGCCATCCATCCTTAGAACCCTACTCGGAATCGTTGTCCTGGAGCCAACCAACAGGTCTCAATTGTCCTGCAGAAGAAACTTTGCAGTTGGGAGATTCTCACAACTCCCATCGTGGGAAAACCCGCATGGCCTCGTGATTCCACGCCCCCATTCAAGAAGGGGCCATCAGGGACAGAATGTCCAACCTGAGCGATCGTCTGATCCTCGCCCTGAATTCAGATGCACGACATCTAGATTCCGGTCTCACATAGAAACCTAGGCCTAGCTTGGGTTCTCAGACTTCTGTCCTCAGACTATTGGCCCACAAGCCCTCCAGTTTGGCAATCCAGAACTACAGTGCAGCACTCTGCCTGCCCTCCAGAAGAAAAAACATTGCCGTCTGGGGCTACCCAGAAACCCCAAAATGAGATTCAACCTGCACGCCATTCGGCTGTACCCCAAATATATAGGCTGACCTGGGGCACTAATGCCCTTTCTGAGACAGCCTGAGTCTAGACCTCCTGGCCCCACCCAGACAGCTGGCCGCACACTGAGCTCATATGACCTGCCATGGCCTTAGGTCTTCATCTCTTCTCAATCTCGGGTTACAGGCTTCAGAACCGAGACATTATCTCCAATCACGGCCCGGGTTTGAAAATGATGCAGAAATCAGAACGCTTTCCCCATGGCAAGAAACCTTGTGGATGGCATGTTGTCCAAATTTCAGTGTACTTGAAACCAGTGTTCCCCATGAGGCCCCGCCCATGCTTGCGGGCCACATTGGTCACAAACACACATTGTGAACCTCAGCCTGAGCCCAGTCCTCAGGTAAGGCCTCTCAGTGGCTGCATGGAGAGACAGCATATTGGGCTTGCCATGCCCCTAGGCCCCAATTTTTAACCATAGTTCGGGTTGTCCCTTCACTCTTCCCCAGGTCTCTGATTTGGAATTCCTCTTTTGGTCGGACACCCTGAGGGTAACAAACCTAAAAGGAGTCCTCCCATCCCACAGATTGATGAAAAAAACAATGGGATCGGGCCAAGTCCACAGAGAGCAATATTCAACCATGGCCCATGAGGCCTCCCCAACATTCCACGGCCATCGCTGATACAAAATCCAGAGACAAAAGCCTAGAACGCGCCTCAGACTCGCTCATTCTTCATATCCTGAAGAGTTCTTCAGATAAGAACCTACACGGCACTCGAAGGCACCCAAAATATATAGTCTAACCTGGGCACTAATGCACTGTCTGACAACCTGAGCCCGGACCTCGTGACCAACAACCAGACAGCTGACCGCACACTGAGCACATCAGACCCGCCATGGCTTTAGGTCATCATCTCTTACCTACCTCAGTTTTCAGTCTTCAAAACCTAGACCTTATCTCCAATCACAGCCCAGGGGTGATTATGATGCAGAAATCAGAACCCTTCCTTACCCAAGGCAAGAAACCATGTGGTTGGCATGATGTCCAACGTTCAGTGTAGGAGAAACCAGCATTAACACTGACGCCCCGCCCATTCTTGAGTGCGACGAGGGCATAAACACGCATTGTGAACCTCAGTGTGAGTCCAGTCCTCTAGTATGTCCTCTCAGTGGCTGGACCATTAGATGTCATAATGGGCTTGACATGTCCCTAGGCCCCAATTTTTAACCAGATTTCTGGTTGTCCAGTCGCCCCTCCCAGGGCTCTTCTCTGGAATCCCTCATTTGCTGGGACACCTGAGGTTGAAAAACAAAACAAAACACAACAAATCAATAACAACATAACAACGGACTACTTCCATCCCACAGAATGACCCCAATCTCTTTGGACGGGGCCAAACCCCCAGAGAGTAAGACTCGTCCATTTCCCATGAAGTCACCTGGAAATTTCACGACCATGAGTGACACGATAACCAGAGATAAAAACTTTAGCAAGAGCCTCACACTAGCCCTATTTTCATATCCCGAAGTGTTCTCCTCATGGTCTGTAGATCAGTCCCGCCAAACCTATGACCCGAAACATAAGCCGAGTTTGTGTTTTCAAACAACTGTCCAAACAGCCCTGGCCTACACACCCTACAGGCTCAGGCCCCTGGAGCCAAACCTGAAGACTGTGCTTGCCCTCTCCAAGGGAATGGTGTGTGCCCATTCCAATGGCCACAACCCAACTAAGAGGATAAACCTCCAAAGTCCCTGAGGCCATCCCAATATTTGTGGCTTCCCAGGACAAACAGGGGCAATCTGGGCGCATCTGAGCACCTGCAATGCACTCAGACACGTAGACTGATGTCCCCAGAGGTAAAAAGGAAGGAACAGGCTCCCTATGCACCTATCAGATCCATTGATTTATTTTCCAGGCATCTCTCCACAGAGGCCTGGATTTCAATAACAGCATATGGCTGTTTCTTGACTCACCCATCAGAACAAATCTCATCTACACATGGGAAACTTGCACGATGGAGCTGTGTGAAAGCCTCTCTTTTAGGAGAACCCTTCAGGGCCCCAGTGCCACCACCGCTTCATTCCAAGGTCTCCATAGACACAAAATCATATTAGGACACATCCACGGGAGAGTCCATTTCAACTCAGCCTCCTCGGTTGCTCTCCCAGATCCAGCAGATCTAACTGTCTTGTTGATTGGAGACAATTGGAATGCGAGGTGGGCTACCCAGCCATCCATCCTTAGAACCCTGCTCGGAATCGTTGTCCTGGAGCCAACCAACAGGTCTCCATTTCCTGCAGAAGATTCTTTGCAGTTGGGAGCTTCTCACAACTCTCATAGGGGGAAAACCCCCATGGTCTCGTGATCCACTCCCCTTCAAGAAGGGGCCATCAGGGACAGAATGTCCAACATGAGCGATCGTCTGATCCTCGCCCTGACTTCAGATGCACGAGACATCGATTCAGGTCTGTAGATTGTGCCTGCCATATCCTCAACCAGTATCCTAGGCCTAGCTTGGGTTCTCAGACTTCCATCCTCAGACTACTGGCCCACAAGCCCTCCAGTTTGGCAATCCAGACTGCAATGCAGCACTCTGCCTGCCCTCCAGAAGTAAAACATTGCCCACTGGGCTTACCCAGAGACCACCAATGAGGATCAACATGCACGGAATTCGGCTGTACCCCCAAATATATAGGCTAACCTGGGCACTAATGCCCTTTCTGTCACAGCTGAGCCTGGTCCTCCTGGCACCACCCAGACAGCTGGTCGCACACTGAGCACGTCGGACCCGTCATGGCCTTAGGTCGTCATCTCTTCTCAACCTCGGGTTTTCAGGCTTCAGAACCTAGACCTTATCTCCAATCACGGCCCGGGTTTGAAAATGATGCAGAAATCCGAACTCTTTCAATTCAACCATTGCAAGAAACCTTGTGGTTGGCATGTTGTCCAAGTTTCTCTGTAGTTGAAATCAGTGTGGCACATGAGGCCCCGCCCATGCTTGCGGGCCACATTGGTCAGAAACGCACATTGTGACCCTCAGCCTGAGCCCAGTCCTCAGGTAAGGCCCTCTCAGTGGCTGGATGGAGAGACTCATATTGGGCTTGCCATGCCCCTAGGCCCCCAATTTTTAACCATAGTTCGGGTTGCCCCTTCACTCTTCCCCAGGGCTCTGCTTTGGAATTCCCATTGGTGGGACACATCAGGTAACAACATGAAAAGGAGTCCTCCCATCCCACAGATTGACGAAAAACAATTGGTATCGGGCCAATCCACAGAGAGCAAGATTCGTACATGGCCCATGAGGCCTCCCCAACATTCCACGGATATATCTGATACAAAATCCAGAGACAAAAAGCCTGATCACGCGCCTCATACTCGATCATTCTTCATATCCTGAAGAGTTCTTCAGATAAGAACGTACACGACACTCGAATTCACCCAAAATATATAGACTAACCTGGGCAAATAATGCACTGTCTGACAACGTGAGCCCGGACGTCGTGACCAACACCCAGACAGCTGACCGCACACTGAGCACATCAGACCCGCCATGGCCTTAGGTCATCATCTCTTCCCTACCCGACCACAGTTTTCAGGCTTCAGAACCTAGACCGTATTTCCAGGTACTGCCCATGGGTGACTGTGATGCAGAAATCAGAACTCTTCCTTACCCATGGCAAGAAACCTTGTGGTTGGCATGTTGTCCAATGTTCAGTGTAGGAGAAAGAAGCATTCACCCTGAGGCCCCGCCCATTCTTGTGTGCGAGGAGGGCATAAACACGCATTGTGACCCTCAGCGTGAGTCCTCTCCTCTAGTACGTCATCTCAGTGGCTGGATCATTAGATGTCATAATGGGCTTGACATGTCCCAAGTCCCCAAATTTTAACCAGATTTCTGGTTATCCCCGTCGCCTACCCCCGTCGCCCCTCCCCAGGGCTCTACTCTGGAATCCCTCATTTGGTTTGACACCTGAGTTTGAAAATCAAAAGATAACAAATCAGCAACAACAGAGCACGGACTTCTTCCATCCCACAGAATGACCCCAAACTCTTTGGACGGGGCCAAACCCTCAGAGAGTAAGACTCGTCCATTTCCCATGAAGTCACCCGGAACATTTCACAACCACGAGTGACACGATATCCAGAGACAAAAACTTGTGCAAGAGCCTCACACTTGCCCTTTTTTTCATATCCCGAAGAGTTCTCCTCATGTTCTGTAGATCAGTCCTGCCATACCTATGACCCGAAACATAAGCCGAGTTTGTGGTTTTCAGACAACTTTTCCAAACAGCCGTGGCCTACATATCCTACAGGCTCAGGCCCTTTAACCAAACCTGACGTCTCTACTTGCCCTCTCCAAGGGAATTGTATGTGCCCATTCCAATGGCCACAACCCTACTAAGAGGAAAATCCTCCAAAGTCCCTGAGGCCATCCCAATATTTGTGGCTTCCCAGGACAAACAGGGGCAATCTGGGCCCATCTGAGCACATACCGGCACTCAGAGTCGTAGACTGATGTCCCCAAAGGTAAAAAAGGAACGAACAGGCCCCTAGGCACCTATCAGATCCATTGCTTTGGTTTCCAGGCATCTCTCCTCAGTGAGGCCTGGCTTTCAATAACAGCATATGGCTGTTTCTTGACTCACCCATCAGAACAAATCTCATCTACACATAGGGAACTTGCACGATGGAGCTGTGTGAAAGCCTCTCTTTAGGAGAACCCCTCAGGGCCCCAGTGCCACCGCTTCATTCCAAGGTCTCCATAGACACAAAATCATATTAGGACACATCCACGGGAGAGTCCATTTCAACTCAGCCTCCTCGTTGCTCCCCCAGATTCAGCAGATCTAAACTGTCTTGTTGCTTGTAGACAATTGGAAAGCGAGGTGGGCTACCCAGCCATCTACATCCTTAGAACCCCTGCTCGGAATCGTTGTCCCGGAGCCAACCAACATGTCACAATTGTCCCTACAGAAGAATCTTTGCAGAAGGGAGCTTCTCACAACTCCCATCGTGGGAAAACCCCCATGGCCTCGTGATCCACCCCCCCTTCAAGGAGGGGCCATCAGGCACAGAATGTCCAACAAACTGAGCGATCGTCTGATCCTCGCCCTGTCTTCAGATGCACGAGATCTCGATTCAGGTCTGTAAATTTTGCCTGCGCATATCCTCACCCCAGAAACCTAGGCCTAGCTTGGGTTCTCAAACTTCCGTCCCTCAGACTACTGGCCCACAAAGCCCTCTAGTTTGGCAATCCAGAACTACAATGCAGCACTATGCCTGCCCTCCAAAAGAAAATCATTGCCCTCTGCGGCTACCCAAGTAACCCCAAATGAGGATCAACTGGTGAACGCATTTCGGCTGTACACCAAATATAGGCTGACCTGGGCACTAATGCCCTTTCTGACACAGCCTTTGAGCCTGGACCCCCTCGGGCCCCACCCAGACAGCTGGACCGCACACGAGCACATCGGACCCAACATGGCCTTAGGTCGTCATCTCTTCTCAACCTCGGTTTTCAGGCTTCAGAACCTAGAACGTTATCTCCAATCCACGGCCCGGGATTGAAAATGATGCAGAAATCAGAACTCTTTCCTCATGGCAAGAAACCTTGTGGTTGGCATGTTTGTCGAAGGTTCATTGTAGTTGAAGACAGTGTGGCCCATGAGGCCCCCGCCCATGCTTGCGGGCCACATTGGTCACAAACACACAATTGTGACCCTCAGCCTGAGCCCAGTCCTCAGGTAAGGCCTCTCAGTGGCTGGATGGAGAACATCATATTGGGCTTGCCATGCCACTAGAGACCCCAATTTTTTTTTTTTTTTTAATTAACATATAATGTATTATTTGCTGCAGGGGTACAGGTCTGTGATTCATCAGTCCTTAGACAATCCAATCGCACACACCACAACCACACACCTTCCCTAGTGGTCCCCTCACCCAGCCACCCAATTCCTGATCCCCCCACCCCCCATCAACCTCAGTTTGTTTCTTTTTTTTTTTTTTTTTTTTTAATTTTATTTTTAATAAACACTATCATTTTTATCCCCAGGGGTACAGGTCCTGTGATCACCGGTTTACAAACACACTTCACAGCACTCACCAAATCACATAACCCTCCCCAAGTTCCATATCCACCGCCCATCCCTTCTTCCCACCCCCTTCTCCCAAACCCCCTCCCCCCAGCAACCCCTCATTTTGTTTTGTGTGAGATTAAGAGCGCACTTATATGGTTGTCTCCCTCCAATCCATCTTGTTTCATTTATTCTTCTACCCCCCTTAAGCATCCATGTTGCATCACCACTGCCGCATATAGGGCGATCAAGATTATAGTTTGTCTTGCTCTCGGGCTGACTTATTTCGCTACAGCATGAGACGCGCCTAGTGTCGCATCCCATGTTGTGTGCAAATGGCAAGATTTTCATTTCTTTGGATGGCTGCATAGTATTCCATGTGGTCATATATACCACATCCTTCTTGATCCATTCATCTGTTGATGGACATCTATGTTCTTCCATAGTGTGGGCTATTGTGGACATTGCTGCTATAAAACATTCGGGTGCAATGTGTCCCTTTGGATCACTACATTTGTATCTTTAGGGTAAATACCCAATAGTGCAATTGCTGGGTCATAGGGCAGTTCTATTTTCAACACATTTGAGGAACCTCCATGCTGTTTTCCAGAGTGGCTGCACCAGCTTGCATTCCCACCAACAGTGTAGGAGGGTTCCCCTTTCTCCGCATCCTCGCCAGCATCTGTCATTTCCTGACTTGTTGATTTTAGCCATTCTGACTGGTGTGAGGTGATATCTCATTGTGGTTTTGATTTGTATTTCCCTGATGCCGAGTGATATGGAGCACTTTTTCATGTGTCTGTTGGCCATCTGGATGTCTTCTTTGCAGAAATGTCTGTTCATGTCTTCTGCCCATTTCTTGATTGGATTATTTGTTCTTTGGGTGTTGAGTTTGCTAAGTTCTTTATAGATTCTGGACACTAGTCCTTTATCTGATATGTCGTTTGCAAATATCTTCTCCCATTCTGTCAGTTGTCTTTTGATTTTGTTAACTGTTTCCTTTGCTGTGCAAAAGCTTTTGATCTTGATGAAATCCCAGTAGTTCATTTTTTCCCTTGCTTCCCTTGCCTTTTGCGTTGTTCCTAGGAAGATGTTGCTGCGGCAGAGGTCGAAGAGGTTGCTGCCCGTGTTCTCCTCAAGGATTTTGATGGATTCCTTTCGTACATTGAGGTCCTTCATCCATTTTGAGTCTATTTTTGTGTGTGGTGTAAGGAAATGGTCCAATTTCATTTTTCTGCATGTGGCTGTCCAATTTTCCCAGCACCATTTATTGAAAAGGCTGTCTTTTTTCCATTGGACATTCTTTCCTGCTTTGTCGAAGATTAGTTGACCATAGATTTGAGGGTCTATTTCTGGGCTCTCTATTCTGTTCCATTGATCTATGTGTCTGTTTTTGTGCCAGTACCATGCTGTCTTGATGATGACAGCTTTGTAATAGAGCTTGAAGTCCGGAATTGTGATGCCACCAACGTTGGCTTTCTTTTTCAATATCCCTTTGGCTATTCGAGGTCTTTTTGGTTCCATATAAATTTTTAGAATTATTTGTTC